>NW_028322105.1:105000-200000 GCF_057628025.1 Oncorhynchus mykiss
GTGCGTTGGCGGTAGTGTAATGTCTTGCATTCTCTTCAGAAAATATAGGACTTTTCTTACAGTCATTCAACATGTGTCTTCCACGTTTGATAAATGTGGATTTATAAGGTCTACATTAGACTTCACATTTAATGCGTTTTACGCTGTTGCTACTCTCTGTTTATCATATATGCACAGTCACTTTAACTATACACTCATGTACATACTACCTCAATTGTCCCGACCAACCAGTGCTCCTGCTCATTGGCTAACCAGGCTATCTGCATTGTGTCCCACCACCCGCCAACCCCTCTTTTACACTACTGCTACTCTCTGTTCATCATATATGCATAGTCACTTTAATCATATCTACATGTACATACTACCTCAATCAGCCTGAATAACCGGTGTCTGTATATACCCTCTCTACTGTATATAGCCTGTCTACTGTATATAACCTCTCTACTGTATATAGCCTCTCTACTGTATATACCCTCTCTACTGTATATAGCCTCTCTACTGTATGTAGCCTCTCTACTGTATAAAGCCTCTCTACTGTATATAGCCTCTCTACTGTATATAACCTCTACTGTATATAACCTCTCTACTGTATATAGCCTCTCTACTGTATATACCCTCTCTACTGTATATAGCCTCTCTACTGTATGTACCCTCTCTACTGTATATAGCCTCTCTACTGTATATAGCCTCTCTACTGTATATAACCTCTCTACTGTATATAGCCTCTCTACTGTATAGAGCCTCTCTACTGTATGTACCCTCTCTACTGTATATAGCCTCTCTACTGTATGTAGCCTCTCTACTGTATAGAGCATCTCTACTGTATATAGCCTCTCTACTGTATATAGCCTCTCTACTGTATAGAGCCTCTCTACTGTATAGAGCATCTCTACTGTATATAGCCTCTCTACTGTATATAGCCTCTCTACTGTATAGAGCATCTCTACTGTATATAACCTCTCTACTGTATATAGCCTCTCTACTGTATATAACCTCTCTACTGTATGTAGCCTCTCTACTGCATAGAGCCTCTCTACTGTATATAACTAACCTCTCTACTGTATGTAGCCTCTCTACTGTATGTAGCCTCTCTACTGTATATAACCTCTCTACTGTATGTAGCCTCTCTACTGTATAGAGCCTCTCTACTGTTTTCACTGTCTTTTTACTGTTGTTTTTATTTCTTTACCTACCTATTGTTTCAACTAATATATTTTTTGCACTATTGGATAGAGCCTGTAAGTAAGCATTTTACTGTAAGGTCTACTACACCTGTTGTATTCAGCATTTCACTGTAAGGTCTACTACACCTGTTGTATTCAGCGCACGTGACAAATAAACTTTGATTTGATTAATATTTAGATTAAATTCCGATACGCTTTTGAATGTCTGAATTGCAAATGGGGTGACCTACAGTATCTTGTCGTGTGTGACAGATCACGTTTATCTAATCTCTCCCTGGCTGTCTGCTCAGTTCAGTCATGTTCTGTGTCTTTGTAACCTCTGTGATTGACCTCCGTGTCCTGTGTCAGCGCGCACCTCCTGCTTGACACTCGATCTAGTCAAGTATCAGAACGCTCCGTCCAATCATCAACATAACCTGCATCTTCACTCCGTGACGGCATCCCAAATGGCACTCTATGTAGGGAACGTATTTTCAACAGAGTCCTATGGAGGAAGTGGTCAAAAGTAGTACACTATACAGTATGTGATCACTCATCCTCACACTACCGTACTGTATAGCACTGTACAACACTGTATCCTCATATCATATCAAATCATCTCGGCTTAGACCCAAATGCCATCCTATTAACTACATTGGTCAATACTTTCATATGGGCCCTGGTCAAAAGGAGTGCACTACTTAAAGAATAGGGTGTAATTTGAGACAAGGACATCGTATTATATTGTATCATCCTTGTGATCAAAGTGCCATCGACCAAAGCTATTTTATGACAGTCCTATTTTATAGCCTAGATGTACTGCACCTCTTTCAGAACAGGAAAATGAAAAATAAGCCAGGTAATGGAGTATAGGAGACCTGAGAGTTTCTCCTGACTGGTTGATAGTCCTCTTTAAACGGTCCTATTCTAAGTTGTGGTATTTAAATCACTCAATAGACCTTTACAGGGAGTAAATGGAACGTTCTAAATTAAATGTTCTACTGTCCTGGTGACAGAACGGAGCAGATCACTCCATATTACTGTCCTGGTGACAGAACGGAGCAGATCACTCCATATTACTGTCCTGGTGACAGAACGGAGCAGATCACTCCATATTACTGTCCTGGTGGCGGAACGGAGCAGATCACTCCATATTACTGTCCTGGTGACGGAACGGAGCAGATCACTCCATATTACTGTCCTGGTGACAGAACGGAGCAGATCACTCCATATTACTGTCCTGGTGACAGAACGGAGCAGATCACTCCATATTACTGTCCTGGTGACGGAACGGAGCAGATCACTCCATATTACTGTCCTGGTTACAGAACGGAGCAGATCACTCCATATTACTGTCCTGGTGACAGAACGGAGCAGATCACTCCATATTACTGTCCTGGTGACGGAACGGAGCAGATCACTCCATATTACTGTCCTGGTTACAGAACGGAGCAGATCACTCCATATTACTGTCCTGGTGACAGAACGGAGCAGATCACTCCATATTACTGTCCTGGTGACGGAACGGAGCAGATCACTCCATATTACTGTCCTGGTGACGGAACGGAGCAGATCACTCCATATTACTGTCCTGGTGACAGAACGGAGCAGATCACTCCATATTACTGTCCTGGTGACGGAACGGAGCAGATCACTCCATATTACTCTCCTGGTTACAGAACGGAGCAGATCACTCCATATTACTGTCCTGGTGACAGAACGGAGCAGATCACTCCATATTACTGTCCTGGTGACGGAACGGAGCAGATCACTCCATATTACTGTCCTGGTTACAGAACGGAGCAGATCACTCCATATTACTGTCCTGGTGACGGAACGGAGCAGATCACTCCATATTACTGTCCTGGTGACAGAACGGAGCAGATCACTCCATATTACTGTCCTGGTGACAGAACGGAGCAGATCACTCCATATTACTGTCCTGGTGACGGAACGGAGCAGATCACTCCATATTACTGTCCTGGTGGCGGAACAGAGCAGATCACTCCATATTACTGTCCTGGTGACGGAACGGAGCAGATCACTCCATATTACTGTCCTGTTGTTGGAACGGAGCAGAGAACGGAGCAGATCACCCCATATTACTGTCCTGGTGACGGAACGGAGCAGATCACTCCATATTACTGTCCTGTTGTTGGAACGGAGCAGAGAACGGAGCAGATCACCCCATATTACTGTCCTGGTGACGGAACGGAGCAGATCACTCCATATTACTGTCCTGGTGACGGAACGGAGCAGAGAACGGAGCAGATCACCCCATATTACTGTCCTGGTGACGGAACGGAGCAGAGAACGGAGCAGATCACCCCATATTACTGTCCTGGTGACGGAACGGAGCAGAGAACGGAGCAGATCACTCCATATTACTGTCCTGGTGACGGAACGGAGCAGAGAACGGAGCAGATCACCCCATATTACTGTCCTGGTGACGGAACGGAGCAGAGAACGGAGCAGATCACTCCATATTACTGTCCTGGTGACGGAACGGAGCAGATCACTCCATATTACTGTCCTGGTGACGGAACGGAGCAGATCACTCCATATTACTGTCCTGGTGACAGAACGGAGCAGAGAACGGAGCAGATCACTCCATATTACTGTCCTGGTGACGGAACGGAGCAGATCACTCCATATTACTGTCCTGGTGGCGGAACGGAGCAGATCACTCCATATTACTGTCCTGGTGACAGAACGGAGCAGATCACTCCATATTACTGTCCTGGTGGCGGAACGGAGCAGATCACTCCATATTACTGTCCTGTTGTTGGAACGGAGCAGATCACTCCATATTACTGTCCTGGTGCCGGAACGGAGAAGATCACTCCATATTACTGTCCTGGTGCCGGAACGGAGAAGATCACTCCATATTACTGTCCTGGTGGCGGAACGGAGCAGATCACTCCATATTACTGTCCTGGTGACAGAACGGAGCAGATCACTCCATATTACTGTCCTGGTAACGGAACGGAGCAGATCACTCCATATTACTGTCCTGGTAACGGAACGGAGCAGATCACTCCATATTACTGTCCTGGTGGCGGAACGGAGCAGATCACTCCATATTACTGTCCTGGTGACAGAACGGAGCAGATCACTCCATATTACTGTCCTGGTGACGGAACGGAGCAGATCACTCTATATTACTGTCCTGGTAACGGAACGGAGCAGATCACTCTATATTACTGTCCTGGTGATGGAACGGAGCAGATCACTGTATATTACTGTCCTGGTAACGGAACGGAGCAGATCACTCTATATTACTGTCCTGGTAACGGAACGGAGCAGATCACTCTATATTACTGTCCTGGTAACGGAACGGAGCAGATCACTCTATATTACTGTCCTGGTGACGGAACGGAGCAGATCACTGTATATTACTGTCCTGGTGACGGAACGGAGCAGATCACTCTATATTACTGTCCTGGTAACGGAACGGAGCAGATCACTCTATATTACTGTCCTGGTGACGGAACGGAGCAGAGAACGGAGCAGATCACTCCATATTACTGTCCTGGTGACAGAACGGAGCAGATCACTCCATATTACTGTCCTGGTGGCGGAACGGAGCAGATCACTCCATATTACTGTCCTGGTGACAGAACGGAGCAGATCACTCCATATTACTGTCCTGGTGGCGGAACGGAGCAGATCACTCCATATTACTGTCCTGGTAACGGAACGGAGCAGATCACTCTATATTACTGTCCTGGTGACGGAACGGAGCAGATCACTCTATGTTACTGTCCTGGTGACGGAACGGAGCAGAGAACGGAGCAGATCACTCCATATTACTGTCCTGGTGACAGAACGGAGCAGATCACTCCATATTACTGTCCTGGTGGCAGAACAGAGCAGATCACTCCATATTACTGTCCTGGTGACAGAACGGAGCAGATCACTCTATATTACTGTCCTGGTGACAGAACGGAGCAGATCACTCCATATTACTGTCCTGGTGACGGAACGGAGCAGATCACTCCATATTACTGTCCTGGTGACAGAACAGAGCAGATCACTCCATATTACTGTCCTGTTGTTGGTACGGAGCAGATCACTCCATATTACTGTCCTGGTGGCGGAACAGAGCAGATCACCCAATATTACTGTCCTGGTGACAGAACGGAGCAGATCACCCCATATTACTGTCCTGTTGTTGGTACGGAGCAGATCACTCCATATTACTGTCCTGGTGACGGAACGGAGCAGATCACTCCATATTACTGTCCTGGTGACAGAACGGAGCAGATCACCCCATATTACTGTCCTGGTGACAGAACGGAGCAGATCACCCCATATTACTGTCCTGGTGACAGAACGGAGCAGATCACTCCATATTACTGTCCTGGTGACAGAACGGAGCAGATCACCCCATATTACTGTCCTGGCGACAGAACGGAGCAGATCACTCCATATTACTGTCCTGGTGGCGGAACAGAGCAGATCACCCCATATTACTGTCCTGGTGACAGAACGGAGCAGATCACCCCATATTACTGTCCTGGTGACAGAACGGAGCAGATCACTCCATATTACTGTCCTGGTGACAGAACGGAGCAGATCACCCCATATTACTGTCCTGGTGACAGAATGGAGCAGATCACTCCATATTACTGTCAGTAAAATGTCAAATCAACACGGAGGCTCATTAATCTGGCATCCCCCGAACACCATTTACTCTGACTAGGAGCTGTTACACACAGAACAGAACTCTGACTAGGAAGTGTTATACACAGAACAGCACTCTGACTAGGAGCTATTATACACAGAACAGCACTCTGACTAGGAGCTATTATACACAGAACAGCACTCTGACTAGGAGCTATTATACACAGAACAGCACTCTGACTAGGAGGTGTTATACACAGAACAGTACTCTGACTAGGAGGTGTTATACACAGAACAGTACTCTGACTAGGAGGTGTTATACACAGAACAGCACTCTGACTAGGAGCTGTTATACACAGAACAGAACTCTGACTAGGAGGTGTTACACACAGAACAACACTCTGACTAGGAGGTGTTACACACAGAACAGCACTCTGACTAGGACCTATCAGGAGCACTAGAGAGCCAGAACAGCACTCTGACTAGGACCTATCAGGAGCACTAGAGAGCTGTTATACACAGAACAGAACTCTGACTAGGACCTATCAGGAGCACTAGAGAGCTGTTATACACAGAACAGTACTCTGACTAGGAGGTGTTATACACAGAACAGAACTCTGACTAGGAGCTGTTATACACAGAACAGAACTCTGACTAGGAGGTGTTATACACAGAACATCACTCTGACTAGGAGCTATTATACACAGAACAGAACTCTGACTAGGAGGTGTTATACACAGAACAGAACTCTGACTAGGAGGTGTTACACACAGAACAGCACTCTGACTAGGACCTATCAGGAGCCCTAGAGAGCTGTTATACACAGAACAGCACACTGACTAGCACCTATCAGGAGCACTAGAGAGCTGTTATACACAGAACAGCACTCTGACTAGCACCTATCAGGAGCACTAGAGAGCTGTTATACACAGAACTGCACTCTGACTAGGACCTATCAGGAGCACTAGAGAGCTGTTATACACAGAACAGAACTCTGACTAGGACCTATCAGGAGCACTAGTGTAACAGTTCTCTTGTTGTGAAGTAGAAGCGGACCAAAAAGCAGCGTGGTGGTTGTTCATTGTATTTTAATGAAGACACGATACATGAACAAACTAACGAAAACAAGAAACGTGAGAACTCAAAACAGCCCTATCTGGTGCAAACACAAAGACAGGAAGAATCACCCACCAACCAAGGACCAAGCGGCGTGGTAGAAAACAGCGACGACAGCAGCAGCAGCAGCAACAACAACAGCGGCCGGTATCACAGGACTCCTGGACATGGGAGGAGATACTGAACGGAGAGGGACCCTGGGCACAGGCTGGGGAATATCGCCGCCCCAAAGCAGAGCTGGAGGCAGCGAAAGCTGAGCGGCGGCGATATGAGGAGGCAGCACGGCAGTGCGACAGGTACGAGAGACAGCCCCAAATTTTTTTGGGGGGGGGGCACACGAGGGGTGGAGCTAAGCCAGGTAGCAGACCTGCGCTCACCCCTCGTGCTTATTATAAGCAGCGCGATACTGGGCAGGCACCGTGTTATGCGGTTAAGCGCACGGTGTCGCCAGTACGTGTCCATAGCCCGGTGCGCTATAGGACAGCCCCCCGAGAGTGTCATGCGAGTGCGGGCATCGAGCCAGGGCGTATGGTGCCTGCTCAGCGGGTCTGGTCGCCGGTACGCAGTTTTGGTCCAGGGTATCCTGCGCCGGCTCTGCGTGCTGTGTCTCCGGGGCGCTGGGAGGGTGCAGTGCGTCCTCTGCCTGCGCTCCGCTCGTGCCGGGCGAATGTGGGAATGGAGCCGAAGGGAGAGGTGCGTGTAGTAAGCACTAGATCTCCCGTGCTTACCCACAGCCCGGTTCAACCTGTGCCTGCACTCTGGACGGTCCGGGCTAGAGTGGTTATCCAGCCTGGGGAGGTGGTGCCAAGGTTGCGCACCAGAGCTCCAGTGCTCCCCCACAGCCCGGTCCTTCAGGTGCCTCCTCCTAACCCCAAGCCTCCTGAAGGGCTCCCCAGCCTGGTGGTACCTGTGGCAGCCCCACGCACCAGGCTGTCTCTCTGTCTCCTCCCTGCAGGTGGTCCTGTCTGTCCGGCGCCGCTGCCGGAGTCTCCCGCCTGTCCGGCGCCGCTGCCGGAGTCTCCCGCCTGTCCGGCGCCGCTGCCGGAGTCTCCCGCCTGTCCGGCGCCGCTGCCGGAGTCTCCCGCCTGTCCGGCGCCGCTGCCGGAGTCTCCCGCCTGTCCGGCGCCGCTGCCGGAGTCTCCCGCCTGTCCGGCGCCGCTGCCGGAGTCTCCCGCCTGTCCGGCGCCGCTGCCGGAGTCTCCCGCCTGTCCGGCGCCGCTGCCGGAGTCTCCCGCCTGTCCGGCGCCTCTGCCGGAGTCTCCCGCCTGTCCGGCGCCTCTGCCGGAGCCTCCCGCCTGTCCGGCGCCTCTGCCGGAGCCTCCCGCCTGTCCGGCGCCTCTGCCGGAGCCTCCCGCCTGTCCGGCGCCTCTGCCGGAGCCTCCCGCCTGTCCGGCGCCTCTGCCGGAGCCTCCCGCCTGTCCGGCGCCTCTGCCGGAGCCTCCCGCCTGTCCGGCGCCTCTGCCGGAGCCTCCCGCCTGTCCGGCGCCTCTGCCGGAGCCTCCCGCCTGTCCGGCGCCTCTGCCGGAGCCCCCCGCCTGTCCGGCGCCTCTGCCGGAGCCCCCCGCCTGTCCGGCGCCTCTGCCGGAGCCCCCAGCCTGTCCGGCGCCTCTGCCGGAGCCCCCCGCCTGTCCGGCGCCTCTGCCGGAGCCCCTCTGCCCAGAACTGCTGCCGCCCCTCTGTCCCGAGCAGCTGTCCCTCTGTCCCGAGCAGCTGTCCCTCTGTCCCGAGCTGCCCCTCTGTCCAGTGGGGTCATTGAGAGGGGTGGTCATGCTGAGAAAGCCACGGAGGCGGACAATAAAGTGGACTAAGACAATGATGAAGTGGAGTCCGCGTCCCGCGCCAGAGCCGCCACCGCGGACAGACGCCCACCCAGACCCTCCCCTATAGGTCAAGGTTTTGCGGTCGGAGTCCGCACCTTTGGGGGGGGGTACTGTCACGTTCTGACCTTTATTTCCTTTGTATTGTATTTATTTAGTATGGTCAGGGCGTGAGTTGGGTGGGCAGTCTATGTTTGTTTTTCTATGTTTTGGGGCATTTCTATGTTTTCGGCCTAGTATGGTTCTCAATCAGAGGCAGGTGTCATTAGTTGTCTCTGATTGAGAATCATACTTAGGTAGCCTGGGTTGCACTGTTTGTTTGTGGGTGATTGTCTATGTTGATGGCTTGTTTCAGCACAGGTCTCATTTTTGTAGCTTCACGGTTGAATTTGGTTTATTGTTTTTGTTACTCTCTTGTATAGTGTTCAGTCTTTCGTTATTAAAGATTTACCATGGACACTTACCACGCCGCATATTGGTCCTCTGATCCATCTCGCCTCTCCTCTTCAGACGAAGAGGAGGACGACCGTGACAACTAGAGAGCGTGCTATGGAATAGATGTGTTTTGTTTGAGCTCCACTCAATGTTGATGGTAACATGACAAAAGTAAAAGGCATCATTAAAAAGGGGGCGCTAAACAAGATCATTTGGATAAGACAGAAAACCAACCAATGTCAACATCGAGGAGTTAGCTGAAGATGCTAGCTGCCAAGAGCTCCCCACAGAACCTACTCCAAGTGACCCACTGGCCGCTATAAACTCACTGAGCTAAAAGGTGGACACAAGGTTGGCTGATATCTCAAAGAGCATTGGGACTTTGTCTGAAACTGTGAAGGCGACCAAGGTCAGGGTGCATGAGGTCGATTTGTCTGAAACTGTGAAGGCGACCAAGGGCAGGGAGCATGAGGTCGATTTGTCTGAAACTGTGAAGGCAACCAAGGGCAGGGAGCATGAGGTCGATTTGTCTGAAACTGTGAAGGCAACCAAGGGCAGGGTGCATGAGGTCGATTTGTCTGAAACTGTGAAGGCAACCAAGGGCAGGGAGCATGAGGTCGATTTGTCTGAAACTGTGAAGGCAACCAAGGGCAGGGTGCATGAGGTCGATTTGTCTGAAACTGTGAAGGCAACCAAGGGCAGGGAGCATGAGGTCGATTTGTCTGAAACTGTGAAGGCAACCAAGGGCAGGGTGCATGAGGTCGATTTGTCTGAAACTGTGAAGGCAACCAAGGGCAGGGAGCATGAGGTCGATTTGTCTGAAACTGTGAAGGCAACCAAGGGCAGGGTGCATGAGGTCGATTTGTCTGAAACTGTGAAGGCAACCAAGGGCAGGGAGCATGAGGTCGATTTGTCTGAAACTGTGAAGGCAACCAAGGGCAGGGTGCATGAGGTCGATTTGTCTGAAACTGTGAAGGCAACCAAGGGCAGGGAGCATGAGGTCGATTTGTCTGAAACTGTGAAGGCAACCAAGGGCAGGGAGCATGAGGTCGATTTGTCTGAAACTGTGAAGGCAACCAAGGGCAGGGTGCATGAGGTCGATTTGTCTGAAACTGTGAAGGCAACCAAGGGCAGGGTGCATGAGGTCGATTTGTCTGAAACTGTGAAGGCAACCAAGGGCAGGGTGCATGAGGTCGATTTGTCTGAAACTGTGAAGGCAACCAAGGGCAGGGAGCATGAGGTCGATTTGTCTGAAACTGTGAAGGCAACCAAGGGCAGGGTGCATGAGGTCGATTTGTCTGAAACTGTGAAGGCAACCAAGGGCAGGGTGCATGAGGTCGATTTGTCTGAAACTGTGAAGGCAACCAAGGGCAGGGAGCATGAGGTCGATTTGTCTGAAACTGTGAAGGCAACCAAGGGCAGGGAGCATGAGGTCGATTTGTCTGAAACTGTGAAGGCAACCAAGGGCAGGGAGGTTTTCTGGGCTAACAATGTAATAAATAATACATAAAAAAAAAAAACTATATAGTTTCCTTCGGACTCGAAGAGAAGCGACCGTCTCTGTCGGCGCCATCTTGCGTGAGTGATCTATGGTGCTTAAATAAATTCAGTAGTACTGCCTCCTGCCGACTCCTCTCTACACCAGTGATAAAACCACATAAATGATTAGCGAGACAGCTAAGGCATGTACAGGCATCTAGAGATATTCCTAAAATTAAAGACCAGAATGGTAAAATAGTAAGAGATCCGTAGGATATTGATGAAAGCTTGGCACAATTTTACTCAGAGCTACAGTATCTCACTCTACAGTATCTCACTCTACAGTATCTCACTCTACTGTATCTCACTCTACAGTATCTCACTCTACAGTATCTCACTCTACAGTATCTCACTCTACTGTACACCAATCTACAGTATCTCACTCTACTGTACACCAATCTACAGTATCTCACTCTACAGTATCTCACTCTACAGTATCTCACCCGACAGTATCTCACCCGACAGTACTACTCTATATAAATCTACTGTATCTCACTCTACTGTATTTCACTCTACTGTATCGCAATCTACTGTATATCAATCTACAGTATCTCACTCTACAGTATATCAATCTACTGTATATCAATCTACAGTATATCAATCTACAGTATATCAATCTACTGTATATCACTCTACAGTATATCAATCTACTGTATATCACTCTACAGTATATCAATCTACTGTATCTCACTATACAGTATATCACTCTACTGTATCGCATTCTACTGTATATCAACCTACAGTATATCAATCTACTGTATATCACTCTACAGTATATCAATCTACTGTATATCACTCTACAGTATATCAATCTACTGTATATCACTCTACAGTATATCAATCTACTGTATATCACTCAACTGTATATCAATCTACTGTATATCACTCTACTCTATATCAATCTACAGTATATCACTCTACTGTATCGCATTCTACTGTATATCAACCTACAGTATATCAATCTACTGTATATCACTCTACAGTATATCAATCTACTGTATATCAATCTACTGTATATCACTCTACTGTTTATCAATCTACTGTATATCAACCTACAGTATATCAATCTACTGTATATCAATCTACAGTATATCACTCTACTCTATATCAATCTACTGTATATCACTCTACTCTATATCAATCTACTGTATATCACTCTACTGTATATCAATCTACTGTATATCACTCTACTGTTTATCAATCTACTGTATATCAATCTACAGTATATCACTCTACTCTATATCAATCTACTGTATATCACTCTACTCTATATCAATCTACTGTAAATCAATTTAAATTCGATGCTACTGATCCACAAACTACGAAACGCCTTCTCACTGAATGTGATCTTCCTAAACGAGACAAGGGGGTAGCGGCTGCACTCGATGCCGGGATAACTTTAGAGGAGATTACTGCGGTGATAGCACAATTTCCAAACAGCAAGGCCTCGATGCCCCCGATGGATATGTAATAGAATTCTATAAGAAGTACTGTGCCAGTCTAGCTCCACTTACGTTGTGAATGTTTAAACATTCCAAAGAAAATGCCAAACTACACAAACAATCTATCATGCTACAGTACTATAGCATTGATCCTGAAAAAAAGATAGAGATTCCATGGAGATGTTGTGTTATCGCCCCGGGCCATAGCTCCGTATAGAAAATAAAGTGTTGATAAAGATATTGGCAAACCGATTGAAAGAATATAAACTCAGCAAAAAAAAGAAACGTCCCCTTTTTCAGGACCCTGTTATTTAAAGATATTTTGTAAAAAAATCCAAATAACTTCACAGATCTTCATTGTAAAGGGTTTAAACACTGTTTCCCATGCTTGTTCAATGAACCATAAACAATTAATGATCATGCACCTGTGGAACGGGCGTTAAGACACTAACAGTTTTACAGACGGTAGGCAATTAAGGTCACAGTAATGAAAACTTAGGACACTAAAGAGACCTTCTACTGACTCTGAAAAACACCAAAAGAAAGATGCCCAGGGTCCCTGTCCATCTGCGTGAAGGCATGCTGCAAGGAGGCATGAGGACTGCAGATCCACCCTGCAGATCCAGGGCAATAAATTGCAATGTCGGTACTGTGAGACGTCTAAGACAGCGCTACAGGGAGACAGGACGGACAGGTGATCGTCCTCACAGTGGCAGACCACGTGTAACAACACCTGCACAGGATCGGTACATCCGAACATCACACCTGATGGCAACACCCTCCATCAGTGCTCAGACTGTCCGCAATAGGCTGAGAGAGGCTGGACTGAGGGCTTGTAGGCCTGTTGTAAGGTAGGTCCTCACAAGACATCACCGGCAACAACGTCGCCTATGGGCACAAACCCAACGTCGCTGGACCAGACAGGACTGGCAAAAAGGGCTCTTCACTGACGAGTCGCGGTTTTGTCACACCAGGGGTGATGGTCGGATTCGCGTTTATCGTCAAAGGAATGAGCGTTACACCGAGGCCTGTACTCTGGAGCGGGATCAATTTGGAGGTGGAGGGTCCGTCATGGTCTGAGTGTCACAGCATCATCGGACTAAGCTTTTTGTCATTGCAGGCAATCTCAACGCTGTGCGTTACAGGGAAGACACCCTCCTCCCTCATGTGGTACCCTTCCTGCAGGCTCATCCTGACATGACCCTCCAGCATGACAATGCCATACAGCCATACTGCTCGTTCTGTGTGTGATTTCCTTGCAAGACACGAATGTCAGTGTTCTGCCAAGGCCAGCGAAGAGCCCGAATCTCAATCCCATTGAGCACGTCTGGGACCTGTTGGATCGAAGGGTGAGGGCTAGGGCCATTCCCCCCAGAAATGTCTGGGAACTTGCAGGTTCCTTGGTGGAAGAGTGGGGTAACATCTCACAGCAAGAACTGACAAATTTGGTGCAGTCCACGAGGAGGAGATGCACAGCAGCCCTTAATGCAGCTGGTGGCCACACCAGATACTGACTGTTACTTTTGATTTTGACCCCCTCCGTTTGTTCAGGGACACATTATTCAATTTCTGTTATTCACATGTCTGTGGAACTTGTTCAGTTTATGTCTCAGTTGTTGAATCTTGTTATGTTCATACAAATATTTACACATGTTAAGTTTGTTGAAAATATCACAGTGAGAGGATGTTTTCTTTTTTGCTGATTTTATGTCTGACGTCATACACCCTGACCAGACAGGTTTTATCCCGGGCCAACATATATACTACAATCTGAGATGCCTTTTCAACGTAATGTATCACGATCATAAGGTTGAGGCAGTGGTAATAGCTCTTGATGCAGAGAAGGCGTTTGATCAGATTGAGTGGAAGTAAGTATATGATGTCGGTTCTGGAGGATATGATGTCGGTTCTGGAGGATATGATGTCGGTTCTGGAGGACAATATGTCAGTTCTGGAGTATATGATGTCGGTTCTGGAGTATATGATGTCGGTTCTGGAGGATATGATGTCGGTTCTGGAGGACATGATGTCGGTTCTTTTGGATAAGAATTATTTATGCACACCCAATGGCGTCCGTGGTAACCAATCAGGAGATGTCCCAGTCATTCCGACTGTTCAAAGGCTGTCGACAGGGGTGCCCTCTTTCGCCTGCTCTCTTCGTTATAGCCATGGAACCCCTCACTACTCTCATTCGTGTACGTGATGTTATTGCTCCCGTTAAGATAAAAAGACACGCAGCACAAAATCTCCCTCTATGCAGACGATGTTCTTTTGATTTTATCCAAGCCTAAGACTTATATTCCCCCCTTACTTAACTTGATAAATACATTTGGCTCCTTCTCTGGATATAAGATAAACTGGCACAAAAAAGTGAATTGATGCCGATATCACGGCCTGTGGATATGCACTTTCTGCAATCAACCCCATTTATAACTGAGTTCACAAGCCTTGGCATTGAAGTGACCAGAACATTTGATCAGCTACTGAAAACTAATTCGGACATGAAATTGATCAGCTTAAACAAAATATAGATTTTTGGAACACACTGCCTATTTCCTTGGTTGGTTATAAACGCTATTGAAATGGTTGTCCTACCCAGGCTTCGTTACCTCTTCCAATGTCTACCCAGTTTCATACCACAAAGCTACTTTAAGAAACTGGATTCGATAGTAATTCCATTTTTACGGGATAACAAGGCAGACAGAATTTCAAAGAATAATTTATGCAAGTACAAGTTAGAGGGGAGTTTTGGCCTTCCTTGCTTTAAAACTGTATTATTGGGCTGCCAATCTGAACATTGTGTCTTTCTGGAGGGAAAGTTTACCTGGGATCCGTCTGAATGATATGCCTTCATGGCTTTTGACATAGCAGGCCTCCTGTCTACGGTCCTCACTCCCTGCACTTGTGGAAAAAAGCCTCTTATGACTCTAATCTGGTCGTTTGTCACACTCTTAGGATCTGGAAACAGATGAGGTAATGAGGTACATACCCAGTGTTTACATAGACAGCCCAATTTTCCTGAATCATGCTTTCCACCCTGCATTGGATGATATGTTGTTTTCACAGTAGAAGGAGATGGGGCTTGAAACAATCAATAACTTACACATTGATGGTAATTTAGCATCATTTCAACAGTTACAGGATAAGTTTAATTAACATGCCAGCAACATATTTTGTCAGATACCTCCAAATCCTGAATTTCTTAAGGACACATATCCCACAGTGTGGCATTAAGCCAAAGAATCGTACATTAGATAGTCTGATCCTTGCCAAACCCCATTCAAAAGAGTCAGTTTCTAAACTGTATGATGTGCTTCAGGCCCACATAGAGGTATCCACAGACATATTACACTGACTTGGGAACAAGAACTTGGTTCAGAAATCTCAGATGAGGACTGGGTAGAAGCTCTCAGATGAGGACTGGGTAGAAGCTCTCAGATGAGGACTGGGTAGAAGCTCTCAGATGAGGACTGGGTAGAAGCTCTCAGGAATATAAACCACAGTTCAGTGAATGCCAGACACAACCTTGTACAGTTTAAGGTGATACACAGGTTACTCCACTCAAAGGTTAAACTGCATAAAATATTCCCAGACACCTCACCACTGTGTGAGAGGTGCAAGCAGGATGAGGGGACGTTGACCCACTTATTCTGGACATGTCCTAAGTTACATGCTTACTGGGATCTCCTTTTTGATGACTTATCTAAAGCCACCAGACATCCAAACAGAGAAAGCTAAGAAAAGTTTCAAAGGTTTGTTGATGGGACAGAACCATGAATGCCTGTTTGCAGATCTTACCAGTTACAAAAGAAGAGCAAATTTAATTTTTAATACCAATCGAGGGAACATATGGAAAAAGGTTATTTGCAACCATTTCCCTTTCTCAAAAAAGAGGGGCATCAGCCAAGGATGTCAGATCAGCATTTTTGAAGAAGCTGACCAGAGCAACACATATCAAACAGTAAACTTATATAATAATGGAACTGTATTGATACAAGGCAATGATTCAAGCCTCCAGGCTTTTGAGAATAGGTTTGCTACCCTAAAAGAAGACGCTGACATCATCTCAGAAAATGAGGAAAAAGTCAAGGAGGGAGATGGAGAAAAGCAGACCCCAATGGTCTCTGTGACCCAGCAGGAAGCCCTCAACGTCCCTTTACCTACCTCACCTGCAGCAGACAGAGTCAAGGACATGACAATTTCAATAAGAACACCTGCTATGCAACGTTTCCACAACACCCTCTCTCTAGTCGAAGCAGAGGTCATAGAACTCAGAGAGAAGAAGCTTCAAGAGGAGGACACTGTCCAGAAACTCAAAGAAGAGATGAAACAGTTCAGGGAGGAGAGCAGAGCATCCATAGCTAAATTAGAAAGCAGAATGGACAAGCTGAGTCAGACAAATGATGACCTCAGAGACCATCTGAGCACAACTAGAAAGGAGCTCGAACAAAAAGAGAGGTACATTGACACCCTCAACCGGCAGAGAGTCATTGTGTCCTCTGCATCTAGAGAACATGTCCACCAGCTTGGTACAACACAAGCAGAACCTGAGACCAGCATGGCCTCCACTACACAGCCGGATGACACTGCCCCAGCCTACCAGTCTGCTCCAGCCCAGGTCAACCTACCAGCCTCTCAGTCTGCTCCAGCCCAGGTCAACCTACCAGCCTCCCAGTCTGCTCCAGCCCAGGTCAGAATACCAGCCTCCCAGTCTGCTCCAGCCCAGGTTAACCTACCAGCCTCCCAGTCTGCTCCAGCCCAGGTCAACCTACCAGCCTCCCAGTCTGCTCCAGCCCAGGTCAGAATACCAGCCTCCCAGTCTGCTCCAGCCCAGGTTAACCTACCAGCCTCCCAGTCTGCTCCAGCCCAGGTCAGAATACCAGCCTCCCAGTCTGCTCCACCCAGACAATCACCCACAACTGCAATTCTAATTGATTCAAATGGGAAGTTCTTAGTCCAGGAAAGATTATTCCCTAGACACCAGGTGTATAAGTTCTGGTGTCCTACAACTGAGAGTGCAATGCAGCTACTCAGTCAGACCAGGATTGACACCCCTGACAACATCATCATCCACACTGGCACAAACGACCTTCATGCCAAAGGTGAAAATGTATCTGGGGCAGTGAGAAGAGTGGCAGAACGGGCACAGGCTATGTTCCCAACAACCAATATAGTTGTGTCCACCCTCCTACCAAGAAAAGACTTCCCAGAAAAGTTGATCGACAAAATAAATCAACAGATCACTGTGGACTGTGCCTCACTGCTCAACGTCAGAACGGCTCACCACCCCACTCTGACATGTCAACACTTATATGATAATATACATCTTGATCAGGACAGTATCAGAACCTTTGCCAAGGACCTAAAAGATGCAACACTTGGCAGGGACCCACACACCCATCACCCCAGCAACAAAGGTCCCCCGCCCCACCTTCTGAAACAACAGTACCTCCACCATCCCGAGGAGAAAAGAGCCAGACATGGCTTATTACAGCACAGCTCTACTAGACCAGGCCCAACACAGCACAGCTCTACTAGACCAGGCCCAACACAGCACAGCTCTACTAGACCCGGCCCATCACAACACAGCTCTACTAGACCTGGCCCATCACAACAAAGCTCTACTAGACCTGGCCCATCACAACACAGCTCTACTAGACCTGGCCCATCACAACACAGCTCTACTAGACCTGGCCCATCACAACAAAGCTCTACTAGACCCGGCCCATCACAACACAGCTCTACTAGACCCGGCCCATCACAACACAGCTCTACTAGACCCGGCCCATCACAACACAGCTCTACTAGACCCGGCCCATCACAACACAGCTCTACTAGACCCGGCCCATCACAACACAGCTCTACTAGACCTGTCCCATCACAACACAGCTCTACTAGACCCAGCCCATCACAACACAGCTCTGACCACTACTCCAGGGTCGGTCAGAACACTGCCCTTCAGGGAAGTAGACCACATGATGCAGTCCACACCATGTATCAATTAGATCGTCAGCCTACATATGCTGAGGTAACCTCTGGCAGAAGACCCCTAGAACAATCAGAGATAGGAGAGGTGCGCCAACTACTGCAACTAATATGCAGACTACTGAGCTAGACAGTCCCTTTAATTCACACACGGGCACGCACGCGCACACACACACACACAAACACACAGGGTTGCAGATTGCACATAACATAAGTACAATGCAATCTTATTCCATTCTTATTCATTTGTTTACAAATATTCCTAAATGTATTGACACCGGTACTATAATAATTATTATATGTAATGGTGTGTGTGTGTGTGTGTGTGCGCGTGTGTGTGTATGTATGTATGTATGTGTGTATATGTGTATGTGCATGTATGTGTGTATATATATATATATATATATGTATGTGTATGTGTATATATATGTATATATATATGTATGTATGTATGTGTGTGTGTGTGTGTGTGTATGTGTGTGTGTGTGTGTGTATGTATGTATGTATGTATGTGTGTATATGTATATGTATGTATATATGTGTATGTATGTGTATGTGTATGTATATATATATGTATATATATATATGTATGTGTATGTATATATGTATGTATGTGTGTATATATGTATGTATATATGTGTATATGTGTATATGTGTATGTATATATATGTATATATACATATTTTATTTTTTTTGTTTTTTTCGATGTACTTTACTCAAACCAGTGAATATCACTTATTATAAATGAGATCATTAACTATCAGCTCTTGGAATATCCAGGGCCTATACTCTTCACATTTTGGTTATAAAACAACTAATCCAGAATTGATTAAAAACATCAAGGGACAGGACATCATAATCCTACTGGAAACATGGTGTCGTGGAGACATAGATACTCAGTGTCCCTCAGGCTATAGAGAAAGTTTACTACCATCAATCAAACATAAAAATGTTAAACGGGGCCGAGACTCAGGTGGAATCATCATTTGGCATAAGCAGGACTTAGCAATGAATTAAATGAAAAAAGGTACCACTCACATTTGGCTAAAACTTAACAAAGGTACAATCTATTGTGACAATGATGTATACATATGTGCAGCTTATGCTCCTCCTTCAGATTCATCATATTATGATGATCAGTTTTTTGACAATCTCCAGACAGAAATCATTACATTTCAGGCGCAGGGTAAAGTGCTTCTTTGTGGAGATTTCAATGCAAGAACAGGTTCTGAGCCTGACTACACTGATGCGGGAGGTAACCACCACATATTTGGACACCCCTCCTTGTACAGTAGCCCTATTATAAATAATAGAAACAGTCCTGACCAAATACTGAACAAAAATGGAAAAGAGTTAGTACATCTCTGTCGAGCCTTAGGCCTGTACATGCTTAATGGTAGAATCAGAGGGGACTCTTTAGGTCAGTTTACTTACTGCTCAGCTCTTGGGACAAGTGTAGTCGATTATGCCATCACTGACATTGACCCCTCCTCCATTAGTGCATTCACTGTCAGACCACAGACACCATTGTCAGATCACAGTCAGATCAACGTGTTTCTGAAGAAATTAACCGGCAATATTCATTCAAAAAAACAGCCCAATAAACTTTACAACATAAACCAATCGTTCAGATGGGCTCCAAACAGTGCAGAGGCATTCATTGAAACATTGAACTCAAATGAAATGATGAACTCTATACAGTTTTTCAATAACTCACAGTACCAAAACAATAAAGATGGTGTCAATTCAGCTACCCAAAACATCAACTGCATATTCCAAAAAGCAGCATCGAAAGCAAATTTGAGAAAACCAAAGCAATGCAACATCAGAAGCAAAAATCAAAATGTTACTGACAAATGGTTTGATAATGAATGTAAAACAATTAGAAAACACCTAAGACAAATGTCAAACAAAAAACATAAGCAGCAAAACAACCCAGAGCTACGATATGAATACTTTGAAACTCTGAAACAGTATAAACAAACACTGAAATGCAAGAAATTGAATTATACCAACAAGACACTTGATGAAATTGAAAACGCAATTGACCAAAATCAGTTCTGGGACATGTGGAACAATTTAAGCACAACAAAGCCACAAGAATTAGCCATACAAGATGTAGGAATTTGGAAAACTTACTTTGATAATCTATACAAAAACATCCCACAAAAAGACTTAAACCAGAACCAATTAGAAATTAAAGAAAAATTGAACATCCTGGAATCAGTCATTAAAAACAACCAAAATCCATTAGATTACCCAATAACCCAACAAGAACTAAATGAAAAGCTAAAATCTATTAAATCAAAAAAGGCTTGTGGTGTAGACAACATCAGAAATGAAATGCTGAAAAACAGCACACCTGAGTTGCAAAATGCTGTGCTTAAATTGCTCAACATGGTTTTAACTTCTGGCTGCTTCCCTGATGTCTGGAACCAGGGGCTCATCTCCCCTATCCACAAAAGTGGAGACAAATCAGACCCCAATAATTACAGGGGAATTTGCGTCAACAGTAACTTGGGAAAGATTTTCTGTAGCATTTTGAATTCAAGAATTCAAACCTTTCTTCAAGAAAAAAATGTAATAAGTAAATGTCAAATTGGCTTTCTCCCTAACCATCGCACTACTGACCATATATACACCTTACACACACTAATTAATAAACACGTCCACCAAAAAAAAGAGGGCAAAATCTTTGCTTGCTTTATTGACTTTAAAAAAGCATTTGATTCGATTTGGCACGAAGGGCTATTCTACAAAATTCTACAAAGTGGGCTTGGTGGTAAGGTGTATGACTTAATAAAATGTATGTACACAGAAAATAAGTGTGCAATAAAAATCAAAAACCAAAGAACATAATTTTTTTCACAATGTCGAGGTGTGAGACAAGGCTGCAATTTGAGTCCAAATCTTTTCAACATTTATATCAATGAATTAGCAGACATGTTGGACCAATCTCCAGCCCCAGGACTCACACTATTTGACACAGAGGTGAAATACCTGCTATATGCTGATGACTTGGTACTTCTATCACCAACCAAAGAAGGTCTTCAACAAAACATTAATATTCTGGAGCAATATTGCCATAATTGGGCCCTGGCAGTAAATTTCCAAAAAACTAAAATCATGATTTTCCAAAAAAAACCCAGATGTCAGAAACAAAAATGTAAATTCACCCTGAACAACACCTTAATTGAACACACAAAAAATTACACCTACCTTGGTCTGACCATATCTGCATCGGGAAACTTTAATATGGCAGTGAAGGCACTCAAAGAAAAAGCCCGCAGAGCAATGTATGCAATAAAAATGAAATTATTCAAAATCAACATCCCAATTAGAATTTGGACTAAAATATTTGACAGTGTAATCCTACCAATAGCACTTTATGGAAGTGAGGTTTGGGGGCCACTCAATAAACTGGATTTTAAAATGTGGGACAAACATCCAATTGAAACCCTACATGCAGAATTCTGTCGGAAAATTCTACAAGTCCAGAGAAATACACCAACTAATGCATGTAGGGCAGAATTGGGCCGTTTTCCAGTAATAATGAAAATACAGAAAAGATCATTAAAATTTTGGCTACATCTAAATTCAAGTCCAAATTCGAGTCTGCAATTTAAAGCACTTCAAGCCCAAGAGCTGAGCCCAGAAACGAGCCCTCTCAGTCAGCTGGTGTTGGACCTCACCAATCAAGCTGACACCAGCACTGCTTCAAAAGAAAGAATTCCAATAAACAAAATCATGAACCAATCAAAGGAATCATACTTACAATACTGGAAAAACGAAACAAAATCCCAAAGCCGACTAAATTGCTATCTGACCCTAAACAGAGAATATGAATTGGCTGATTATCTCCACTCTGTCAGAGATACGAAGCAGAGACAGATCCTTACCAAGTACAGGCTGAGTGACCACCGATTGGCAATAGAAACCGGCAGACATAAAAAGACATGGCTACCCAAAGAGGAGCGTGTATGTGGTCACTGCATGACAGGGGAGGTAGAGACAGAGATGCACTTTCTCCTTTACTGTGATAAATATTCCTCACAAAGAGATTCATTATTCACAGAAATGACTACATATATTCCACATTTTTACAAATTGAACCCAGAGGAAAAACTAAGAATACTCATGGGCGAAGGAGCAATGGCTCCTCTTGCAGCCAAATATGTATTTTCCTGCCATAGCCTGAGGGACACTGAATAATAACATCTGCATAGTAAACAGTAACTTACTTATTATTACTATTATTGTTATTACTATAATTATTAATGTTTACTGTAGACTGTTACCATTTTATTGTATTTATTTTTGTATTATTATTTACTACCATTTTATATTATTATTTGCTATCATTTACAATTTTGTTACAATGTATATTGTATACATTGTTGCTTTGGCAATATTGACACAATGTTTTTCATGCCAATAAAGCAGCTTGAATTTGAATTTGAATTTGAGAGAGAGAGAGAGAGAGAGACAGAGAGAGACAGAGATAGAGAGAGAGAGAGAGAGAGAGAGAGAGAGAGAGAGAGAGAGAGAGAGAGAGAGAGAGAGAGAGAGAGAGAGAGAGGGACAGAGAGAGAGAGAGAGAGAGAGAGAGAGAGAGAGAGAGAGACCAGTTCCTCCTCTATGAGTGATGTTTCTCTTCAGAGCCTCCCAGTGGGCTGTCTTGCCCTCGGGTCCTGTCTCTCCCATACGTCCTAAACAGCATGGCACCCTCTGCCCTATTTAGTGCCCTACTGTTGAATACTATACGAATCCAATAATCCGAAATGGCCAAATTTGGATGGAATCAATTAGCTTAATTTCTCAGTTCAAATGATCTTTTCAACAAAATATTGTTTCAGGGAACGGATATCTTATCTGAACCATGTCAGAAACAATCTGAATATCGGCAGGTGTCAAAATCCTCTTTCTTGCGCTTCGTTGAGGTGGAACGACTCACCTGGGACACACGGTCCAGTCTGCCTCTAACTCCTTCCTGACAACGTAGCAGGTTATTACTGTTCCCTCTGAGTCACTCTGACCTTCATCTGGAACCAATCCTAGAGCCGCTTACCGCCACCGCCACTGTGGCCTTTTATCCTGGACAATTCTACTCCTCTCTGGTGAGGCCTCAGGGCTGAGCACAGTCAATGTAAAACTGTAGCAGAGTCTGTAGCGTCAACAAGGAGGCTCGGAAGGCAAACCGTTTGTCTGTCATGTACATCAATGCACCGTATATCACCAGTGTTTTGAGGGGAGAAGAGTCAGTGTTGCCGTTCTATACCATGAATACGGTGTCCATATTAGGACAGCCTCAACTCCTTGTGACGCTGAGGCTGGCTTAATATGGACACCGTTTGAATCTGAACTCTCTCTCTCTCTCTCTCTCTCTCTCTCTCTCTCTCTCTCTCTCTCTCTCTCTCTCTCTCTCTCTCTCTCCCTCTGTCTCTCTCTGTCTCTCTGTCTCTCTCTCTCTGTCTCTCTCTCTCTCTCTCTCTGTCTCTCTCTCTCTGTCTCTCTCTCTCTCTCTCTCTCTCTCTCTCTCTCTCTCTCTCCCTCTGTCTCTCTCTGTCTCTCTGTCTCTCTCTCTCTGTCTCTCTCTCTCTCTCTCTCTCTCCCTCTGTAAGGGGGACCAGGGTGAGGGTTGTTGAGGGGGACCAGGGTGGGGGTTGTTGAGGGGGACTGGAGGGAGGAAATTCTTATTTACAATGACTGTCTCCCCGGCCAAACCCTCTCCTAACCCGGACGACGCTGGGCCATGGGACTCCTGATCACGGCCAGGTGTGATGCAGCCCGGGATCGAACCAGGGTCTGTAGTGACACCTCTAGCACTGAGATGTAGTGCCTTAGACTGCTGCGCCACTCCCTGAAGATATAGTGCACTACTGTTGACCAGAACCACCTTATTCCCTACGTAGTGCACTACTGTTGAAGAGAACCACCTTATTCCCTACGTAGTACACTACTGTTGACCAGAACCACCTTATTCCCTACGTAGTACACTACTGTTGACCAGAACCACCTTATTCCCTACGTAGTACACTACAGTTGACCAGAACCACCTTATTCCCTACGTAGTGCACTACTGTTGACCAGAGGCTCATCCATCAACACGGCTGTAACGAGAGCCAGATCGTGTTGGGGATTGCAAGGTTCTGTAGTTGTGAAGCTCAGCAAAACCTGACATGATAAAATACCCTAGAACACGCGAGGCTGTCCTGGATAGGCCTGCATGGATTTACATGTGAGATGAAATGGGTTCGGTTAAGGTCTATCTATGCAGGTGATAAACCCTCTCAACAGTCAACTTCGTGCTGCAATAATACTCTATACTTTTTTTTTATCCAATGCCCCAGTGTGAACTGCACTATATAAACAATAGTATGTGAACGCCCCTTCAAATTAGAGGATTTGTCTAATTCAGCCACACCTGCTGCTGACAGGTGTACAAAATCGAGCACACAGCCATGCAATCTCCCGTAGACAAACATTGGCAGAAGAATGGCCTCGCTGAAGAGCTCATTTGACTTTCAAAGTGGCACCGTGATAGGATGCCACCTTTCCAACAAGTCAGTTTGTCAAATTTCCGTCCTGCTAGAGCTGCCCCCCGGTCAACTGTAAGTGCTGTTATTGTGAAGTGGAAACGTCGAGGAGCAACAACGGCTCAGCCGTGAAGTGGTAGACCACACAAGCTCACAGAACGGGAGTCGCCGAGGGCTGAAGCACGTAGCGCGTAAAAATCATCTGCCAACTGTTTGGTGTTTGAGGAGTTTGGTGGAGGAGGAATAATGATCTGGGGCTGTTTTTCATGGTTTCGGCCCCTTAGTTCCAGTGAAGTGAAATCTTAACGCTACAGCATACAGTGACATTCTAATCTAGATGATTCTGTCCTTCCAACTTTGTGGCAACAGTTTGGGGAAGGCTCTTTCCTGTTTCAGTATGACAATACCCCAGTGCACAAAACAAGGTCCATACAAAAAATGGTTTGTGGAAGAACTTGACTGGCCTGCACAGAGCCCTGACCTCAACCCCACCGAACACCTTTGGGATGAATTAAAACACGGACTGCGAGCCAGGCCTAATCAACCCAACATCAGTGCCTGACCTCACTAACGCTCTTGTTGCAGAATGAAAGCAAGTCCCCACAGCAATGTTCCAGCATCTAGTGGAAAACCTTCCCAGAAGAGTGATTCTTCATGATTTTGGAATGAGATGTTGGACGAGCAGGTGTCCACATTCTGTTGGGTCATGTAGTGTATAAACGAAAGCAACTTCCAAATGCGAATTGAACTGAGGAGAGTTGAAGGTTTTCAACTGAAGAGTCTCTCTCTGGACCTAAATGCTGCCGTTCCATATGGTCACCGTACCATGTCGTGAGACCACTGAGACCAGAGGCCATTTCAGAAACGACGAGTCATGATTCATTTCAACTTGTGTGGGGACAGTTGGTCAACTCCCTTGAATCAGGACAGGCCTGCTATTGCCACCCGGTGGCTGGATGATAGTACTACAGCTAGGACCTGCTTGAAATGCATGACAAACATAAACATGCTATTTATTGTTATTAAACCAAACCAACAGAAACAAACAGGTGGTCCTCTCCCTGACTGCCTTCGCCAGCAGAGCTACAGACCAGAGTTACAGACCAGAGCTACAGACCAGAGCTACAGACCAGAGTTACAGACCAGAGCTACAGACCAGAGCTACAGACCAGAGTTACAGACCAGAGTTACAGACCAGAGCTACAGACCAGAGTTACAGACCAGAGTTACAGACCAGAGTTACAGACCAGATCTACAGACCAGAGTTACAGACCAGAGTTACAGACCAGAGTTACAGACCAGAGCTACAGACCAGAGTTACAGACCAGAGTTACAGACCAGAGCTACAGACCAGAGTTACAGACCAGAGTTACAGACCAGAGTTACAGACCAGAGTTACAGAGCAGAGCTACAGACCAGAGTTACATACCAGATCTACAGACCAGAGTGACAGAGCAGAGTTACAGACCAGAGTTACAGAGCAGAGCTACAGACCAGAGCAACAGACCAGAGTTACAGACCAGAGTTACAGACCAGAGCTACAGACCAGAGTTACAGACCAGAGTTACAGACCAGAGATACAGACCAGAGATACAGACCAGAGTTACAGACCAGAGCTACAGACCAGAGTTACAGAGCAGAGCTACAGACCAGAGTTACAGACCAGATCTACAGACCAGAGTTACAGACCAGAGTTACAGACCAGAGTTACAGACCAGAGCTACAGATCAGAGTTACAGAGCAGAGTTACAGACCAGAGATACAGAGCAGAGCTACAGACCAGAGTTACAGACCAGAGTTACAAACCAGAGTTACAGACCAGATCTACAGACCAGAGTTACAGAGCAGAGCTACAGACTAGAGTTACAGACCAGAGATACAGACCAGAGTTACAGACCAGAGCTACAGACCAGAGTTACAGAGCAGAGCTACAGACCAGAGTTACAGACCAGATCTACAGACCAGAGCTACAGACCAGAGTTACAGACCAGAGTTACAGAGCAGAGCTACAGACCAGAGTTACATACCAGATCTACAGACCAGAGTGACAGAGCAGAGTTACCGACCAGAGTTACAGAGCAGAGCTACAGACCAGAGCAACAGACCAGAGTTACAGACCAGAGTTACAGACCAGAGCTACAGACCAGAGTTACAGACCAGAGTTACAGACCAGAGATACAGACCAGAGATACAGACCAGAGTTACAGACCAGAGCTACAGACCAGAGTTACAGAGCAGAGCTACAGACCAGAGTTACAGACCAGATCTACAGACCAGAGTTACAGACCAGAGTTACAGACCAGAGTTACAGACCAGAGTTACAGACCAGAGCTACAGATCAGAGTTACAGAGCAGAGTTACAGACCAGAGATACAGAGCAGAGCTACAGACCAGAGTTACAGACCAGAGTTACAAACCAGAGTTACAGACCAGATCTACAGACCAGAGTTACAGAGCAGAGCTACAGACTAGAGTTACAGACCAGAGATACAGACCAGAGTTACAGACCAGAGCTACAGACCAGAGTTACAGAGCAGAGCTACAGACCAGAGTTACAGACCAGATCTACAGACCAGAGCTACAGACCAGAGTTACAGACCAGAGTTACAGACCAGATCTACAGACCAGAGCTACAGACCAGAGTTACAGACCAGAGTTACAGACCAGAGTTACAGACCAGAGTTACAGAGCAGAGCTACAGACCAGAGTTACAGACCAGAGTTACAGACCAGAGATACAGACCAGAGATACAGAGCAGAGTTACAGACCAGAGCTACAGACCAGAGTTACAGAGCAGAGCTACAGACCAGAGTTACAGACCAGATCTACAGACCAGAGTTACAGACCAGAGTTACAGACCAGAGTTACAAACCAGAGTTACAGACCAGATCTACAGACCAGAGTTACAGAGCAGAGCTACAGACCAGAGTTACAGACCAGAGATACAGACCAGAGTTACAGACCAGAGCTACAGACCAGAGTTACAGAGCAGAGCTACAGACCAGAGTTACAGACCAGATCTACAGACCAGAGCTACAGACCAGAGTTACAGACCAGAGTTACAGACCAGATCTACAGACCAGAGCTACAGACCAGAGTTACAGACCAGACCATGGCCCCATTCTCCTGTAGAGTAGACAACCCCTGGGCTATGGCCTTATTCTCCTGTAGAGTAGTCAACCCCTGGGCTATGGCCCTATTCTCCTGTAGAGTAGACAACCCCTGGGCTATGGCACTATTCTCCTGTAGAGTAGTCAACCCCTGGGCTATGGCCCTATTCTCCTGTAGAGTAGTCAACCCCTGGGCTATAGGCCTATTCTCCTGTAGAGTAGACAACCCCTGGGCTATGGCCCTATTCTCCTGTAGAATAGTCAACCCCTGGGCTATGGCTGTATGAGGGGTGTTGTGCTGCATGAGGCGTGTTGTGCTGCATGAGGCGTGTTTCACTGCATGAGGCGTGTTGTGCTGCATGAGGCGTGTTGTGCTGCATGAGGCGTGTTGTGCTGCATGAGGCATGTTGTGCTGCATGAGGCATGTTGTGTTGCATGAGGCGTGTTGTGCTGCATGAGGCGTGTCTCTCTGCATGAGGCGTGTTGTACTGCATGAGGCGTGTCTCGCTGCATGAGGCGTGTTGTGCTGCATGAGGCGTGTCTCGCTGCATGAGGCGTGTTGTACTGCATGAGGCGTGTTGTACTGCATGAGGCGTGTTGTACTGCATGAGGCGTGTTGTCCTGCATGAGGCGTGTTGTGCTGCATGAGGCGTGTTGTACTGCATGAGGCGTGTCTCGCTGCATGAGGCGTGTTGTACTGCATGAGGCGTGTTGTACTGCATGAGGCGTGTTGTACTGCATGAGGCGTGTCTCGCTGCATGAGGCGTGTTGTACTGCATGAGGCGTGTTGTACTGTATGAGGCGTGTCTCGCTGCATGAGGCGTGTTGTACTGCATGAGGCGTGTCTCGCTGCATGAGGCGTGTCTCGCTGCATGAGGCGTGTTGTACTGCATGAGGCGTGTCTCGCTGCATGAGGCGTGTTGTACTGCATGAGGCGTGTCTCGCTGCATGAGGCGTGTTGTACTGCATGAGGCGTGTTGTACTGCATGAGGCGTGTTGTACTGCATGAGGCGTGTCTCGCTGCATGAGGCGTGTTGTACTGCATGAGGCGTGTTGTACTGCATGAGGCGTGTTGTACTGCATGAGGCGTGTTGTACTGTATGAGGCGTGTTGTACTGTATGAGGTGTGTTGTACTGCATGAGGCGTGTTGTACTGCATGAGGCGTGTTGTACTGTATGAGGCGTGTTGTACTGCATGAGGCGTGTTGTACTGCATGAGGCGTGTTGTACTGTATGAGGCGTGTTGTACTGTATGAGGCGTGTTGTACTGTATGAGGTGTGTTGTACTGTATGAGGCGTGTTGTACTGTATGAGGTGTGTTGTACTGCATGAGGCGTGTTGTACTGCATGAGGCGTGTTGTACTGTATGAGGCGTGTTGTACTGTATGAGGCGTGTTGTACTGCATGAGGCGTGTTGTACTGCATGAGGCGTGTTGTACTGTATGAGGTGTGTTGTACTGTATGAGGTGTGTTGTACTGTATGAGGCGTGTTGTACTGCATGAGGCGTGTTGTACTGCATGAGGCGTGTTGTACTGTATGAGGCGTGTTGTACTGTATGAGGCGTGTTGTACTGCATGAGGCGTGTTGTACTGCATGAGGCGTGTTGTACTGTATGAGGCGTGTTGTACTGTATGAGGCGTGTTGTACTGCATGAGGCGTGTTGTACTGTATGAGGCGTGTCTCGCTGCATGAGGCGTGTTGTACTGCATGAGGCGTGTTGTGCTGCATGAGGCGTGTCTCGCTGCATGAGGCGTGTTGTACTGCATGAGGCGTGTTGTCCTGCATTGTCCTGCATGAGGCGTGTTGTCCTGCATGTCCTGCATTGTCCTGCATGTCCTTATATGAACTAAAACTCTGTAAAATCTTTTAAAATGTTGCATGTTGCGTTTATATTTTTTGTTCAGTATAAAGTTTGTTTCTTTGTAAACATAGTTTAGTGTTGGTCGGCTGCCGTTGAGACAGATATGTGGTTCAGACACAACTTGTATGTTCAGCCATTTCAAATAGTTATTCACAGGGGAAATGAGTCCCAGGCAGGCAGCATCAGTGTTGGTGGATGCTGATTTAGTCATGTAATATTCTGTCTCTGTACTGACATGTCAATCAACAGATATGCTACCGAACAGCAGTTACAACTGGCTCAAAAACACACACACACACACACACACACACACACACACACACCCTCTCTCTGTATCTATCTTTCTTTCTCTCTCTCTCTCTCTCACACATAAGAGGGGGAAGAGGGGAGGAGGAAAATGAGGATGAGGAGGATAATGAGGAAGAGTGAGGGAGGACGAGTAGGTGTAATATTCCATATATTCAAGATGAATAACAGAGAAATGTCCACACAGATTAAGTTGATGGCTGTTCATCTAGAGGCTTTGCATGGCTCACACACACTTTCACAGGTTGAGTAACTATCCTAAACTGCAGTACTATGGATCCACCATGGGGTGTGGCATTAGGTGAATGATTTCGTAAACAGTTGTCAATGCTACCGCACTGCCTAAACATCCCAGGGACGTAATCCTGTAACCCTGATTGAATGTCTTGGCTCTGTTGTTCAAGGCTCCGAATTTGTTTTCTCCTGGTATGACGTCGCCATCCAGTGGACGTGCTTGAGTGTTACTGGGGACGGTGTTACGAGTAGTGGCCCGGTGTTAGGGTTTTCTTCCGATGAAGGAGAGACGGACCAAAATGCAGCGTGGTTAAATCGATACATCTTCAATAAAGACGAAACACGATCAATACCAAAAAAACAAGAAACGTAACATGAAAACCTACCAGCCTATACTGGTGCTAAACAAACACAGAGACAGGAACAATCACCCACGAAACACTCAAAGCATATGGCTGCCTAAATATGGTTCCCAATCAGAGACAACGATAAACACCTGCCTCTGATTGAGAACCACTCTAGACAGCCATAGACTTTTCTAGACAACCCCACTAAGCCCCAATCCCGATACCTACAAAAACCCCAAGACAAAAACACACCACATAATTAACCCATGTCACACCCTGGCCTGACCAAAATAATAAAGAAAACACTAAATACTAAGACCAGGGCGTGACACCCGGCCTTGTCACCGTGAGTCACTATTCATAATGCTGAAGTGAGGAGAAAAGGTCAAAATTACCTTTGGGAAAAATGTGTCACTTTTTATGCCCTGGCTGAATAATGATTGGTGGTTTCTTGCAGCTGATTGTCGGCCTCGTTCTCACGAGATAAACTACGAAAACCAGAATCAAGTAAAGTGGGGATTTTTTTTTTTTTTACACACAGTAGCCACCTAATAAAATAGGTATGTAACCAACTGTGTTTCAGGTTAATGTCATAACTCCACTACAGTAGGCTGCAGTGGAGGCTGGTCGGACGGGCTCATTGTAATGGCTAGAATGGAATTAATGAAACGTTACCAAACACTTCAAACATATAGAAACCCTGTTTGACTCCGTTCCATAAATTCCATTCCAGCCATTACACAGATCCTGTCTTCCTATATAACTCATCCCATCAGCCTCCACGGGTAGGCTGTCACCGCACCGTCACCACACCCCTTTTCAAATGCCGTTTCAAGTTCTAGTCAGAACTAGGAACTCGAAAATGTCCCGACTTGCTAACTTGTTGTAGGTGTACACATGCCACATTCAACGAATCAGCAAGTCGGAAAATATCCGAGTTCCCTAGATCAGACAAGCATCTGAACGCGCCAGATGTCTCGGGAAGTCGGGGGCAGAAGTATGGAATTTCCCGAATTCTGCAACATGCGCCTCGGTCTGGTAGTCTACACTCAGTCAATACCCTTGGCTGTTACATACGTAAAACTAGCCAACATAAGGATTATCCACAACAGTGGAATTTGCCTTCAAAATAATAGTCTAGAATTGGAAAGTGATGCAAACGAATACAAATAGTGGAATCATGCCATATTTATACTAGATAATGGAATATTGTTATATAAATTCAAAATCTGTTTGAATCGCACTGTGGGTGTATTAGACTAGAGAGTTGCACCGGGGACATCCTTCTATTTCACTGCGCAGGCTTACCTATGGATTGTGGATCAACGAAACGGGATATCAATCTACTCAGTGACACCCACAGAACTGTGAGTTTAAACAAGTATTAGTGTTTTTAGCTCTTATTGCGGGACTTCCCTAGTCAGCTCATTGTACTTATTGATAGTTGGTGTTTTTACAAACATTTTCCAATCCTCCCTCGACCAGCAACACGTGGCAGTGTTGTGGAAAAACTCAACAATTCTACCCACTCATAAAGCCTCTAATCCCTCTGTGCTGAATGAACTACCGCCCTGTTGCCTTGACATCCGTAGTAATGAAATGCCTTGAGAAACCTGTGAAAAGTCATGTTCTCAGCGTCGCCCAGCAGTTCCTCGACCCATTAACACTTTGCCTATCAGCCTAGCAGAGGAGTTGATGATGCCCTTCTTACTCTGCTCAACATGGTCTATAGACATCGAGAGGGCGCCAAATCCCATGGCAGGGTTCGGTTTGTTGACTTTTCTTCTGCCTTCAACACAATCCAGCCTTACATTCTGGCACAGAGACTCATAAGGGACATCTCCTTAGGTGGGGGGCTGGTTTTGTGGCTGTTGGACTTCCTGAGTTAGAGGTCACAGTGTGTCAAGGTGGGTCCCCACGTTGTCAGACAAACACACCACCAACACATGCTCTCCACAGGGATGTGTTTAGTCCCCACTCCACCACAAACACAGGCTCTCCTCAGGGATGTGTTTAGTCTCCACTCCACCACCAACACAGGCTATCCTCAGGGATGTGTTCTTTCTCCACTCCACCACCAACACAGGCTCTCCTCAGGGATGTGTTTAGTCTCCACTCCACCACCAACACAGGCTCTCCTCAGGGATGTGTTCTGTCTCCACTCCACCACCAACACAGGCTCTCCTCAGGGATGTGTTCTGTCTCCACTCCACCACCAACACAGGCTCTCCACAGGGATGTGTTTAGTCTCCACTCCACCACCAACACAGGCTCTCCTCAGGGATGTGTTTAGTCTCCACTCCACCACCAACACAGGCTCTCCTCAGGGATGTGTTTAGTCTCCACTCCACCACCAACACAGGTCTCTCCTCAGGGATGTGTTTAGTCTCCACTCCACCACCAACACAGGCTCTCCTCAGGGATGTGTTTAATCTCCACTCCACCACCAACACAGGCTCTCCTCAGGGATGTGTTTAGTCTCCACTCCACCACCAACACAGGTCTCTCCTCAGGGATGTGTTTAGTCTCCACTCCACCACCAACACAGGTCTCTCCTCAGGGATGTGTTTAGTCTCCACTCCACCACCAACACAGGCTCTCCACAGGGATGTGTTTAGTCTCCACTCCACCACCAACACAGGCTCTCCTCAGGGATGTGTTTAATCTCCACTCCACCACCAACACAGGCTCTCCTCAGGGATGTGTTTAGTCTCCACTCCACCACCAACACAGGTCTCTCCTCAGGGATGTGTTTAATCTCCACTCCACCACCAACACAGGCTCTCCTCAGGGATGTGTTTAGTCTCCACTCCACCACCAACACAGGTCTCTCCTCAGGGATGTGTTTAGTCTCCACTCCACCACCAACACAGGTCTCTCCTCAGGGATGTGTTTAGTCTCCACTCCACCACCAACACAGGCTCTCCTCATGGATGTGTTTAGTCTCCACTCCACCACCAACACAGGCTCTCCTCATGGATGTGTTTAGTCTCCACTCCACCACCAACACAGGCTCTCCTCAGGGGATGTGTTTTTGGTCCAAGTTCAATGTGTCAGTCGTCAGCTCAATGTGGCTCATTTCACAGTGGTTTCAGAGTCCCTCAATCTTCAAGAGCCTATGACGCTACTCTTTATGGAAACTCTTCACAGTTGTGTTCTCTGAGTGTCACTGAGTAGACAACACTGGTTGTTGGTCGAAGGAGGATTGGAAAATGTCTGTAAAAATACCAGCATTCAATATGTACAATAGGTTGACTGGGGAGGTGATTTCCCCACAGTCAAATCCCCACACCGCAATAAGAGCTACAACACTGATATTGGTGGAAACTCTTCATAGTTGTGTTCTGTGGGTGTCCCGGAGTAGACTGATACCTCTTTTAATCTATTCACAATACATAGCTAAGGCTGAGCAGTGAAAAATATGAGTATGCCCCCCAATGCAATTCTAATACATCTAACAGTGCTATTTCAACTGATTTTCTAAATAATTCATTATTTATTGTTTTTATTTTTATTTCATTATATAACAACATTCCAACCTTGTTTAGCATTTATCTAGTCAAAATATGCCATGATTCAACTATTTGTAACCATTTGAATCGCGTTCAATAAGCAACTTTTATTTTGAATGTGAAACCGCAAATTCAACTATCGTGGCTGATCTGTATTGTGGCTAGCTTCACATAGGTTAGATTCATGACGATAATAAGGTTCCAGCTCAGTCGCAGTTGAGATGGACTCGTCTATGTACCTGTATGATGTCCCCCCAGTTTTGATGGAGAAGTTTTGTAAGATAATCGACAGCGGTGATGACAGCCTCGGATGGCGCGGGCTCGGTGAGTAATGTGAACAAAGGGTTACTTTCTGTGCGCGCTTTAAACCGAATGATTACGGGTTTACCTAAACGGAAGTGTTGTGTACACTGTGGTACAGGTTGTGTAGATTACATGTTAACGATCTCTTCTGTGATAAATAAACATTCCGTTTTTTCCCCCACCGCACTATGTAACGCTGTTAGTGTATAGCAGATAGTATAATGTCACTATAACATCGGCAGACTGGGTCAGAAATGTACAGTAGCGCTGGTATTTTAGCTACAGCAACTCACATCATCACTGCTCCACAACCCCTTTTCGAGGGCATGATACTACTATGATACTACTATGCTACTTTCATTAATACCATGATACTACTATGCTACTTTCACTTATACCATGGTACTACTGTGGTACTTTCATTAATACCATGGTACTACTGGGGTACTTTCATTAATACCATGGTACTACTGGGGTACTTTCATTAATACCATGGTACTACTATGTTACTTTCATGAATAGCATGGTACTACTGTGGTACTTTCATTAATACCATGATATAGTCTGTATCATGGAAAAGTACTGTGGTTTTAGCCCTGAAGTTTGATGGTACTACCATTGTACTGTCAGTGTCCTTAACTATTACCATGGTACTGCATCATTGTTACCATGGTATAGATGTGGATCATGTTTTTAACCTGCATTTAACCTCACTCTACATTGGCTTCCGCGAGCCTGCACAGTCACTGAGTCAGTTGTCATGTTTGTAGTTTTCCTGCCAAACTGGGCTACTTTGAAAACTATGTCACGGGTAAAAATGAGTGAGTGAGTGAGTGAGTGAGGGGGTGAGTGAGTGAGTGAGTGAGTGAGTGAGGGGGTGAGTGAGTGAGTGAGTGAGGGGGTGAGTGAGTGAGTGAGTGAGTGAGTGAGTGAGTGAGTGAGTGAGTGAGGGGGTGAGTGAGTGAGTGAGTGAGTGAGTGAGTGAGTGAGTGAGTGAGAAAACAAATCATGAGAAAACAAATCATGAGAAAACAAATCATGAGAAAACAAATAATTACTGTTTTTTTTTTATTCTATTTAATTCAATATAAAACCATCTGTGTTTGTCACAGAAAGATGGGACTAGTTTCTGTGGATGTGGACAGATTTCCAGCGGTGTGCTTCGTTTGAGACAAGCAGTGACGGGCCCTCCCGGTGAGGCAAATTACATTTCAGACGGGACTTTCCAGCCTCCAATGACGGTGGATGTGCAATGGAATCCAACACCGGAGTCCCTAGTCACTACAGTTAAATGGAATCTGACACCGGAGTCCCTAGTCACTACAGTTAAATGGAATCTGACACCGGACTCCCTAGTCACTACAGTTAAATGGAATCTGACACCGGAGTCCCTAGTCACTACAGTTAAATGGAATCTGACACCGGACTCCCTAGTCACTACAGTTAAATGGAATCTGACACCGGACTCCCTAGTCACTACAGTTAAATGGAATCTGACACCAGAGTCCCTAGTCACTACAGTTAAATGGAATCTGACACCGGACTCCCTAGTCACTACAGTTAAATGGAATCTGACACCGGAGTCCCTAGTCACTACAGTTAAATGGAATCTGACACCGGAGTCCCTAGTCACTACAGTTAAATGGAATCTGACACCGGAGTCCCTAGTCACTACAGTTAAATGGAATCTGACACCGGAGTCCCTAGTCGCTACAGTTAAATGGAATCTGACACCGGAGTCCCTAGTCACTACAGTTAAATGGAATCTGACACCGGACTCCCTAGTCACTACAGTTAAATGGAATCTGACACCGGACTCCCTAGTCACTACAGTTAAATGGAATCTGACACCGGACTCCCTAGTCACTACAGTTAAATGGAATCTGACACCGGACTCCCTAGTCACTACAGTTAAATGGAATCTGACACCGGACTCCCTAGTCACTACAGTTAAATGGAATCTGACACCGGAGTCCCTAGTCACTACAGTTAAATGGAATCTGACACCGGACTCCCTAGTCACTACAGTTAAATGGAATCTGACACCGGAGTCCCTAGTCACTACAGTTAAATGGAATCTGACACCGGACTCCCTAGTCACTACAGTTAAATGGAATCTGACACCGGAGTCCCTAGTCACTACAGTTAAATGTGATCTATTATATTGACGAGTCAAGCGGCCCGCTTTAACAATGGAAATACATAGAGGTGTATCATCAAAGATGGAAGGCAGGCGTGTAACATAAGATAGGGTAGGACCCCTCTAGCCAATGAGGGGCCAGATACACGGCTCTTCCTCTCTGCTACTGATCAGAAACCCTCGTTGCCTTGCCGGGCTGAAGAGACTATTTTATACAATATACAGCCAACATATGTGGCCTAACAGGCAACAGTAGGATACAGGATCTGTGTCAGTGTGCGTGAGTCTTCCTCTGTATTCTGTCTGTCTCAACTACACCACTGTGGTCTGCTGCTCTCGGACCAGCACAACCAGAACTTTTAACAAATACCTGGGTTCATTTCAGACATTTAGAGACGTCAGCACCAAGATGCCTTCTTTTGGTCTCTTAACTGTTTCAGCGCCACCTTTCTGTTTTCATGATGCATGATTTCCTGTTCTGACGGAGAGCTGGTCTCTTAACTGTTTCAGCGCCACCTTTCTGTTTTCATGATGCATGATTTCCTGTTCTGACAGAGAGCTGGTCTCTTAACTGTTTCAGCACCACCTTTCTGTTTTCATGATGCATGATTTCCTGTTCTGACAGAGAGCTGGTCTCTTAACTGTTTCAGCGCCACCTTTCTGTTTTCATGATGCATGATTTCCTGTTCTGACGGAGAGCTGGTCTCTTAACTGTTTCAGCACCACCTTTCTGTTTTCATGATGCATGATTTCCTGTTCTGACAGAGAGCTGGTCTCTTAACTGTTTCAGCACCACCTTTCTGTTTTCATGATACATGATCTCCTGTTCTGACGGAGAGCTGGTCTCTTAACTGTTTCAGCGCCACCTTTCTGTTTTCATGATACATGATCTCCTGTTCTGACGGAGAGCTGGTCTCTTAACTGTTTCAGCACCACCTTTCTGTTTTCATGATGCATGATTTCCTGTTCTGACAGAGAGCTGGTCTCTTAACTGTTTCAGCACCACCTTTCTGTTTTCATGATGCATGATTTCCTGTTCTGACAGAGAGCTGGTCTCTTAACTGTTTCAGCGCCACCTTTCTGTTTTCATGATGCATGATTTCCTGTTCTGACAGAGAGCTGGTCTCTTAACTGTTTCAGCACCACCTTTCTGTTTTCATGATGCATGATTTCCTGTTCTGACAGAGAGCTGGTCTCTTAACTGTTTCAGCACCACCTTTCTGTTTTCATGATGCATGATTTCCTGTTCTGACGGAGAGCTGGTCTCTTAACTGTTTCAGCGCCACCTTTCTGTTTTCATGATACATGATTTCCTGTTCTGACGGAGAGCTGGTCTCTTAACTGTTTCAGCACCACCTTTCTGTTTTCATGATGCATGATTTCCTGTTCTGACAGAGAGCTGGTCTCTTAACTGTTTCAGCACCACCTTTCTGTTTTCATGATACATGATCTCCTGTTCTGACGGAGAGCTGGTCTCTTAACTGTTTCAGCGCCACCTTTCTGTTTTCATGATACATGATCTCCTGTTCTGACGGAGAGCTGGTCTCTTAACTGTTTCAGCACCACCTTTCTGTTTTCATGATGCATGATTTCCTGTTCTGACAGAGAGCTGGTCTCTTAACTGTTTCAGCACCACCTTTCTGTTTTCATGATGCATGATTTCCTGTTCTGACAGAGAGCTGGTCTCTTAACTGTTTCAGCGCCACCTTTCTGTTTTCATGATGCATGATTTCCTGTTCTGACAGAGAGCTGGTCTCTTAACTGTTTCAGCACCACCTTTCTGTTTTCATGATGCATGATTTCCTGTTCTGACAGAGAGCTGGTCTCTTAACTGTTTCAGCACCACCTTTCTGTTTTCATGATGCATGATTTCCTGTTCTGACAGAGAGCTGGTCTCTTAACTGTTTCAGCGCCACCTTTCTGTTTTCATGATGCATGATTTCCTGTTCTGACAGAGAGCTGGTCTCTTAACTGTTTCAGCGCCACCTTTCTGTTTTCATGATACATGATTTCCTGTTCTGACGGAGAGCTGGTCTCTTAACTGTTTCAGCACCACCTTTCTGTTTTCATGATACATGATTTCCTGTTCTGACGGAGAGCTGGTCTCTTAACTGTTTCAGCGCCACCTTTCTGTTTTCATGATACATGATCTCCTGTTCTGACGGAGAGCTGGTCTCTTAACTGTTTCAGCGCCACCTTTCTGTTTTCATGATACATGATCTCCTGTTCTGACAGAGAGCTGGTCTCTTAACTGTTTCAGCGCCACCTTTCTGTTTTCATGATGCATGATTTCCTGTTCTGACGGAGAGCTGGTCTCTTAACTGTTTCAGCGCCACCTTTCTGTTTTCATGATACATGATCTCCTGTTCTGACGGAGAGCTGGTTTCTTAACTGTTTCAGCACCACCTTTCTGTTTTCATGATACATGATCTCCTGTTCTGACGGAGAGCTGGTCTCTTAACTGTTTCAGCGCCACCTTTCTGTTTTCATGATACATGATCTCCTGTTCTGACAGAGAGCTGGTCTCTTAACTGTTTCAGCACCACCTTTCTGTTTTCATGATGCATGATTTCCTGTTCTGACAGAGAGCTGGTCTCTTAACTGTTTCAGCGCCACCTTTCTGTTTTCATGATACATGATCTCCTGTTCTGACGGAGAGCTGGTCTCTTAACTGTTTCAGCGCCACCTTTCTGTTTTCATGATACATGATCTCCTGTTCTGACGGAGAGCTGGTCTCTTAACTGTTTCAGCACCACCTTTCTGTTTTCATGATGCATGATTTCCTGTTCTGACGGAGAGCTGGTCTCTTAACTGTTTCAGCACCACCTTTCTGTTTTCATGATGCATGATTTCCTGTTCTGACAGAGAGCTGGTCTCTTAACTGTTTCAGCGCCACCTTTCTGTTTTCATGATGCATGATTTCCTGTTCTGACAGAGAGCTGGTCTCTTAACTGTTTCAGCGCCACCTTTCTTTTTTCATGATACATGATTTCCTGTTCTGACGGAGAGCTGGTCTCTTAACTGTTTCAGCGCCACCTTTCTGTTTTCATGATGCATGATTTCCTGTTCTGACAGAGAGCTGGTCTCTTAACTGTTTCAGCGCCACCTTTCTGTTTTCATGATGCATGATTTCCTGTTCTGACAGAGAGCTGGTCTCTTAACTGTTTCAGCGCCACCTTTCTGTTTTCATGATGCATGATTTCCTGTTCTGACGGAGAGCTGGTCTCTTAACTGTTTCAGCACCACCTTTCTGTTTTCATGATGCATGATTTCCTGTTCTGACAGAGAGCTGGTCTCTTAACTGTTTCAGCACCACCTTTCTGTTTTCATGATGCATGATTTCCTGTTCTGACAGAGAGCTGGTCTCTTAACTGTTTCAGCGCCACCTTTCTGTTTTCATGATACATGATTTCCTGTTCTGACAGAGAGCTGGTCTCTTAACTGTTTCAGCACCACCTTTCTGTTTTCATGATACATGATTTCCTGTTCTGACGGAGAGCTGGTCTCTTAACTGTTTCAGCGCCACCTTTCTGTTTTCATGATACATGATTTCCTGTTCTGACAGAGAGCTGGTCTCTTAACTGTTTCAGCACCACCTTTCTGTTTTCATGATGCATGATTTCCTGTTCTGACAGAGAGCTGGTCTCTTAACTGTTTCAGCACCACCTTTCTGTTTTCATGATGCATGATTTCCTGTTCTGACAGAGAGCTGGTCTCTTAACTGTTTCAGCACCACCTTTCTGTTTTCATGATACATGATTTCCTGTTCTGACAGAGAGCTGGTCTCTTAACTGTTTCAGCGCCACCTTTCTGTTTTCATGATGCATGATTTCCTGTTCTGACAGAGAGCTGGTCTCACTCTTTGATATGTGATCTCCTGTTCTGACAGAGAGCTGGTCTCACTCTTTGATATGTGATTTCCTGTTCTGACGGAGAGCTGGTCTCACTCTTTGATATGTTATTTCCTGTTCTGACGGAGAGCTGGTCTCACTCTTTGATATGTGATCTCCTGTTCTGACAGAGAGCTGGTTTCACCCTTTGATATGTGATCTCCTGTTCTGACGGAGAGCTGGTCTCACTCTTTGATATGTTATTTCCTGTTCTGACGGAGAGCTGGTCTCACTCTTTGATATGTGATTTCCTGTTCTGACAGAGAGCTGGTCTCACTCTTTGATATGTGATCTCCTGTTCTGACAGAGAGCTGGTCTCACTCTTTGATATGTGATCTCCTGTTCTGACAGAGAGCTGGTCTCACTCTTTGATATGTGATCTCCTGTTCTGACAGAGAGCTGGTCTCACTCTTTGATATGTGATTTCCTGTTCTGACAGAGAGCTGGTCTCCCTCTTTGATATGTGATCTCCTGTTCTGACAGAGAGCTGGTCTCACTCTTTGATATGTGATCTCCTGTTCTGACGGAGAGCTGGTCTCACTCTTTGATATGTGATCTCCTGTTCTGACAGAGAGCTGGTCTCACTCTTTGATATGTGATCTCCTGTTCTGACAGAGAGCTGGTCTCACTCTTTGATATGTGATTTCCTGTTCTGACAGAGAGCTGGTCTCACTCTTTGATATGTGATCTCCTGTTCTGACAGAGAGCTGGTCTCACTCTTTGATATGTGATCTCCTGTTCTGACAGAGAGCTGGTCTCCCTCTTTGATATGTGATCTCCTGTTCTGACGGAGAGCTGGTCTCACTCTTTGATACGTGATCTCCTGTTCTGGTCTCACTGATAAGTGACTGACAGAGAGTGGGTCTCACTGATAGTGACTGACAGAGAGTGGGTCTCACTGATAAGTGACTGACAGAGAGTGGGTCTCACTGATAAGTGACTGACAGAGAGTGGGTCTCACTGATAGTGACTGACAGAGAGTGGGTCTCACTGATAAGTGACTGACAGAGAGTGGGTCTCACTGATAGTGACTGACAGAGAGTGGGTCTCACTGAGAAGTGACTGACAGAGAGCGGGTCTCACTGATTAGTGACTGACAGAGAGTGGGTCTCACTGATAAGTGACTGACAGAGAGCGGGTCTCACTGATAAGTGACTGACAGAGAGTGGGTCTCACTGATAAGTGACTGACAGAGAGTAGGTCTCACTGATAAGTGACTGACAGAGAACGGGTCTCACTGATAAGTGACTGACAGAGAGCGGGTCTCACTGATAAGTGACTGACAGAGAGCGGGTCTCACTGATAAGTGACTGACAGAGAGTGGGTCTCACTCTCTTTGATAATCTGCGTTTGACTTTGAATGTGAATTTGCTCCACCTCAGCTCAGCCAATCAGAAAACTGTCCTGACCCATCTTGGTAGGGGAGCCGGCCATTGCTCACTGGTCAGCAAAATGCTCAGTATAGATTATTATAAAAACAGAGAAATTGAGCAAAAGTCATATAAAATCACCAGCCGTGACATTTTTTTAAAATAATTTTTTTTATATATATATATATTTTGGGATCAATTTCGACCAGCCCACCCTGTTAAAAGATGGTCCGGCAAAGAGAGTGAGACCCACTCTCTGCATTTGCCAGAATTGCCAGACGGCCAATACGCCCACGCACTATAAGAACGTGTTCCCTGTTGTTAACGCGCTTATTTCTCTCCTTTATCGATCCCCCTTCAGCGTCGCGTATCGTGCCAAGTTGGACGGAGGTGCGACGCACCGAGAGGCTGGAGGCAATAGGCAAGAGCCCCACGCGAGAACTCATCTGGGCGTGGGCGCAACAGAACAAAACTGTTGGGGACCTTGTGAAGGTGTTGGAGGATATGTGTCACTACAGAGCTCTGCAGCTCTTTAGTCCTCAAGGTAAGGCGACTATTAATAGACCTATACCACACTGCAGTTTGTGTCAGTTTCCTATAGTATTCCACACGTTACGACTTCCAGAACTGTAGCTTGTTTTTCACTGAAGCAAATACCCTTTGGTTTCACTTCTGTAATGTCATTGTTGCGTAAACTTCCTCTATTCGTGTGCAAGCACTCAACACTGTCAACAAAACATTTAGCAATCAGACAGACTGAACATTTTCAGTGTCCTGCTACACTAATGGTTGATAATGTAGAGAAATGTTATTAGTGGTCAATAAAACAATGAAATGTTATCCTTTCAGAAACACAGTATTCCTTCCCCAACAGTGGACCATCAAAGAGCAGCAGGGATAACCCCTCCCCTCCTCAGTCACCCGCGGTAGGCTACTAGTTATGTCCTGATGTATCTATTAATCAAACCCCTCCCCTCCTCATTCACCCACGGTAGGCTACTAGTTATGTCCTGATGTATCTATTAATCAAACCCCTCCCCTCCTCATTCACCCACGGTAGGCTACTAGTTATGTCCTGATGTATCTATTAATCAAACCCCTCCCCTCCTCATTCACCCACGGTAGGCTACTAGTTATGTCCTGATGTATCTATTAATCAAACCCCTCCCCTCCTCAGTTACCCACGGTAGGCTACTAGTTATGTCCTGATGTATCTATTAATCAAACCCCTCCCCTCCTCAGTTACCCACGGTAGGCTACTAGTTATGTCCTGATGTATCTATTAATCAAACCCCTCCCCTCCTCATTCACCCGCGGTAGGCTACTAGTTATGTCCTGATGTATCTATTAATCAAACCCCTCCCCTCCTCAGTCACCCACGGTAGGCTACTAGTTATGTCCTGATGTATCTATTAATCAAACCCCTCCCCTCCTCAGTCACCCACGGTAGGCTACTAGTTATGTCCTGATGTATCTATTAATCAAACCCCTCCCCTCCTCAGTTACCCACGGTAGGGCTACTAGTTATGTCCTGATGTATCTATTAATCAAACCCCTCCCCTCCTCAGTCACCCACGGTAGGCTACTAGTTATGTCCTGATGTATCTATTAATCAAACCCATCCCCTCCTCAGTTACCCACGGTAGGCTACTAGTTATGTCCTGATGTATCTATTAATCAAACCCCTCCCCTCCTCAGTCACCCACGGTAGGCTACTAGTTATGTCCTGATGTATCTATTAATCAAACCCCTCCCCTCCTCAGTCACCCACGGTAGGCTACTAGTTATGTCCTGATGTATCTATTAATCAAACCCCTCCCCTCCTCAGTCACCCACGGTAGGCTACTAGTTATGTCCTGATGTATCTATTAATCAAACCCCTCCCCTCCTCAGTCACCCACGGTAGGCTACTAGTTATGTCCTGATGTATCTATTAATCAAACCCCTCCCCTCCTCAGTTACCCACGGTAGACTACTAGTTATGTCCTGATGTATCTATTAATCAAACCCCTCCCCTCCTCAGTCACCCACGGTAGGCTACTAGTTATGTCCTGATTTATCTATTCATCAAACCCCTCCCCTCCTCAGTTACCCACGGTAGCTACTAGTTATGTCCTGATGTATCTATTAATCAAACCCCTCCCCTCCTCAGTTACCCACGGTAGGCTACTAGTTATGTCCTGATGTATCTATTAATCAAACCCCTCCCCTCCTCAGTCACCCACGGTAGGCTACTAGTTATGTCCTGATGTATCTATTAATCAAACCCCTCCCCTCCTCAGTCACCCGCGGTAGGCTACTAGTTATGTCCTGATGTATCTATTAATCAAACCCCTCCCCTCCTCAGTTACCCACGGTAGGCTACTAGTTATGTCCTGATGTATCTATTAATCAAACCCCTCCCCTCCTCAGTTACCCACGGTAGACTACTAGTTATGTAATGATATGTCTATTAATCAAACCCCTCCCCTCCTCAGTTACCCGCGGTAGGCTACTAGTTATGTCCTGATGTATCTATTTATCAAACCCCTCCCCTCCTCAGTCACCCGCGCTAGGCTACTAGTTATGTCCTGATGTATCTATTAATCAAACCCCTCCCCTCCTCAGTTACCCACGGTAGGCTACTAGTTATGTCCTGATGTATCTATTAATCAAACCCCTCCCCTCCTCAGTTACCCACGGTAGGCTACTAGTCATGTCATGATGTATCTATTAATCAAACCCCTCCCCTCCTCAGTTACCCACGGTAGGCTACTAGTTATGTCCTGATGTATCTATTAATCAAACCCCTCCCCTCCTCATTCACCCGCGGTAGGCTACTAGTTATGTCCTGATGTATCTATTAATCAAACCCCTCCCCTCCTCAGTCACCCACGGTAGGCTACTAGTTATGTCCTGATGTATCTATTAATCAAACCCCTCCCCTCCTCAGTCACCCGCGGTAGGCTACTAGTCATGTCATGATGTATCTATTAATCAAACCCCTCCCCTCCTCAGTTACCCACGGTAGGCTACTAGTTATGTCATGATATGTCTATTAATCAAACCCCTCCCCTCCTCAGTTACCCACGGTAGCTACTAGTCATGATCAACTTATAATGTTATGATCCATAACTGTTATCACCCTGTAATAACTTGTCTATGTAGACTAGTCCATGTGTCACCCTGTAATAACTTGTCTATGTAGGCTAGTCCATGTGTCGCCCTGTAATAACTGTTGTCTATGTTGGCTAGTCCATGTGCAACCCTGTAGTAAGTGTTGTCTATGTAGGCTAGTCCATGTGTCACCCTGTAATAACTGTTGTCTATGTAGGCTAGTCCATGTGTAACCCTGTAGTAACTGTTGTCTATGTAGGCTAGTCCATGTGTCACACTGTAATAACTGTTGTCTATGTAGGCTAGTCCATGTGTAACCCTGTAGTAACTGTTGTCTATGTAGGCTAGTCCATGTGTCACACTGTAATAACTGTTGTCTATGTAGGCTAGTCCATGTGTCACCCTGTAGTAACTGTTGTCTATGCAGGCTAGTCCATGTGTCACCATGTAATAACTGTTGTCTATGTAGGCTAGTCCATGTGTCACCCTGTAATAACTGTTGTCTATGTAGGCTAGTCCATGTGTCACCCTGTAATTCAGGGTGACCTGTAATAACTGTTGTCTATGTAGGCTAGTCCATGTGTCACCCTGTAATAACTTGTCTATGTAGGCTAGTCCTTGTGTCACCCTGTAATAACTTGTCTATGTAGGCTAGTCCTTGTGTCACCCTGTAATAACTTGTCTATGTAGACTAGTCCTTGTGTCACCCTGTAATAACTTGTCTATGTAGACTAGTCCATGTGTCACCCTGTAATAACTGTTGTCTATGTAGGCTAGTCCATGTGTCACCCTGTAATTCAGGGTGACCTGTAATAACTGTTGTCTATGTAGGCTAGTCCATGTGTCACCCTGTAATAACTTGTCTATGTAGGCTAGTCCTTGTGTCACCCTGTAATAACTTGTCTATGTAGACTAGTCCTTGTGTCACCCTGTAATAACTTGTCTATGTAGACTAGTCCATGTGTCACCCTGTAATAACTTGTCTATGTAGGCTAGTCCATGTGTCGCCCTGTAATAACTGTTGTCTATGTAGGCTAGTCCATGTGTCACCCTGTAGTAAGTGTTGTCTATGTAGGCTAGTCCATGTGTCACCCTGTAATAACTTGTCTATGTAGGCTAGTCCTTGTGTCACCCTGTAATAACTTGTCTATGTAGGCTAGTCCATGTGTCGCCCTGTAATAAATGTTGTCTATGTAGGCTAGTCCATGTGTCACCCTGTAGTAACTGTTGTCTATGTAGACTAGTCCATGTGTCACCCTGTAATAACTGTTGTCTACGTAAGCTAGTCCATGTGTCACCCTGTAATAACTGTTGTCTATGTAGGCTAGTCCATGTGTCACCCTGTAATAACTGTTGTCTATGTAGGCTAGTCCATGTGTCACACTGTAATAACTGTTGTCTATGTAGGCTAGTCCATGTGTCACCCTGTAATTCATCCTTAGTTACACTGTACTAACTGTTGTCTACGTAGGCTAGTCCATGTGTCACCCTGTAGTAACTGTTGTCTATGTAGGCTAGTCCATGTGTCACCCTGTAGTAACTGTTGTCTATGTAGGCTAGTCCATGTGTCACCCTGTAATTCATCCTTAGTTACACTGTACTAACTGTTGTCTACGTAGGCTAGTCCATGTGTCTCCCTGTAATTCATCCTTAGTTACACTGTACTAACTGTTGTCTACGTAGGCTAGTCCTTGTGTCACCCTGTAATAACTGTTGTCTATGTAGGCTAGTCCATGTGTCACCCTGTAATTCATCCTTAGTTACACTGTACTAACTGTTGTCTACGTAGGCTAGTCCATGTGTCACCCTGTAATTCATCCTTAGTTACACTGTACTAACTGTTGTCTGTTGTATGTTCCGTGTTGTGTGTGTTTTCGTCACCACGTCCTGTTTTCTTAGTCACCCCCACCTGCCAGCGAGTCGACCCGACCTGGTTGGAACCAGTCTAATTATCACGTGTCAAGTGAAGGTACATAACTGAAAGGCTGCTGAGCCGACAATGTGAAAAACTGCCCGTGTGCCCTTGAGCAAGGCACTTAACCCTATTTCGCCTTGTAAAACAATACATTAGACTGCACCTATCCGATGTATGTGACAATGTTAATATTCTTTTAATTTGACATTTTTTTCTACCGTTTTTCTGTCTTGTGATTTTTCTGTCCACCTTTTAATATTCCTAATGAGATACATTAGATTACTGAGTACATTAGATTACTGAGTACATTAGATTACTGAGTACATTAGATTACTGAGATACATTAGATTACTGAGTACATTAGATTGCTGAGTACATTAGATTGCTGAGTACATTAGATTACTGAGTACATTAGATTACTGAGTACATTAGATTGCTGAGTACATTAGATTGCTGAGTACATTAGATTACTGAGTACATTAGATTACTGAGTACATTAGATTACTGAGTACATTAGATTGCTGAGTACATTAGATTACTGAGTACATTAGATTACTGAGTACATTAGATTACTGAGTACATTAGATTACTGAGTACATTAGATTGCTGAGTACATTAGATTACTGAGTACATTAGATTACTGAGTACATTAGATTACTGAGTACATTAGATTACTGAGTACATTAGATTGTTTCAGTAGGAATGGTATTCATCGTGCTATGTTGGTACTACTATCACACGTTCTTATGTCAAAACATCACACCTCTGGTCCACAACAGACTGATGTGTTCAGATGGTCCCTAGTTACAACAGACTGATGTGTTGAGATGGTCCCTAGTTACAACAGACGGTTGTGTTGAGATGGTCCTTAGTTACAACAGACCGATGTGTTGAGATGGTCCCTAGATACAACAGACTGATGTGTTGAGATGGTCCCTAGTTACAACAGACTGATGTGTTGAGATGATCCCTAGATACAACAGAATGATGTGTTCAGATGGTCCCTAGTTACAACAGACGGTTGTGTTGAGATGGTCCCTAGATACAACAGAATGATGTGTTGAGATGGTCCCTAGATACAACAGACTGATGTGTTCAGATGGTCCCTAGATACAACAGACGGTTGTGTTGAGATGGTCCCTAGTTACAACAGACCCATAAATAATATTGAGGGCATTATGTGGAACATCCTATGAGAGTAAGCTTCTGAGAGGTATCCATTTCCCCATTTCACTTCCCTTTTTATTTTGTGGTTTCATTGACGACCGGTTTCATAGGGTGCAACCCAAATGGGCACCCTATATTCCCTAAATAGTGCCCATGGGTCAAAAGTAGTCCACTACGTAGGGAATAGGGTGCTGTTTGGGATGTAGCCATACGACTCATTGTGTGTCAAAGTACTAGTGAGAATGCTGAGGTTTTTCCTCGTTACTCTGCGTATGTTCTAAGTGTTCTCACCTTGTAGAAACCACAGGCGTAGTGTTTTCACTCTGTTGCTAGGTAGAAACCACAGGCGTAGTGTTTTCACTCTGTTGCTAGGTAGAAACCACAGGCGTAGTGTTTTCACTCTGTTGCTAGGTAGAAACCACAGGCGTAGTGTTTTCACTCTGTTGCTAGGTAGAAACCACAGGCGTAGTGTTTTCACTCTGTTGCTCAGTAGAAACCACAGGCGTAGTGTTTTCACTCTGTTGCTCAGTAGAAACCACAGGCGTAGTGTTTTCACTCTGTTGCTCAGTAGAAACCACAGGCGTAGTGTTTTCACTCTGTTGCTCAGTAGAAACCACAGGCGTAGTGTTTTCACTCTGTTGCTCAGTAGAAACCACAGGCGTAGTGTTTTCACTCTGTTGCTCAGTAGAAACCACAGGCTTAGTGTTTTCACTCTGTTGCTAGGTAGAAACCACAGGCGTAGTGTTTTCACTCTGTTGCTCAGTAGAAACCACAGGCTTAGTGTTTTCACTCTGTTGCTCAGTAGAAACCACAGGCGTAGTGTTTTCACTCTGTTGCTAGGTAGAAACCACAGGCGTAGTGTTTTCACTCTGTTGCTCAGTAGAAACCACAGGCGTAGTGTTTTCACTCTGTTGCTAGGTAGAAACCACAGGCGTAGTGTTTTCACTCTGTTGCTCAGTAGAAACCACAGGCGTAGTGTTTTCACTCTGTTGCTCAGTAGAAACCACAGGCGTAGTGTTTTCACTCTGTTGCTCAGTAGAAACCACAGGCGTAGTGTTTTCACTCTGTTGCTCAGTAGAAACCACAGGCGTAGTGTTTTCACTCTGTTGCTCAGTAGAAACCACAGGCGTAGTGTTTTCACTCTGTTGCTCAGTAGAAACCACAGGCTTAGTGTTTTCACTCTGTTGCTAGGTAGAAACCACAGGCGTAGTGTTTTCACTCTGTTGCTCAGTAGAAACCACAGGCGTAGTGTTTTCACTCTGTTGCTAGGTAGAAACCACAGGCGTAGTGTTTTCACTCTGTTGCTCAGTAGAAACCACAGGCGTAGTGTTTTCACTCTGTTGCTAGGTAGAAACCACAGGCGTAGTGTTTTCACTCTGTTGCTCAGTAGAAACCACAGGCGTAGTGTTTTCACTCTGTTGCTAGGTAGAAACCACAGGCGTAGTGTTTTCACTCTGTTGCTCAGTAGAAACCACAGGCGTAGTGTTTTCACTCTGTTGCTCAGTAGAAACCACAGGCGTAGTGTTTTCACTCTGTTGCTCAGTAGAAACCACAGGCTTAGTGTTTTCACTTTGTTGCTAGGTAGAAACCACAGGCTTGTGATCACCTACTCAGACGTCATAGAGGGAACTAGACATTTTCACCAGGACATGAAGATCTCTGAGGGCAGCTTCTCTGCTGTCTACAGAGTGGTGAAGGGAAATGAAACCTTCGCTGTCAAGCTCTTCAAGCAGGTACTGACACTCCTACTCCATACAGTGCTCCATTTATCAAAGTCATCTTTTCAAAATGACCCTGGCTTGATGGAGATGAAATATAATACAGGTCATTATTCAACTAGAGAGACATTTATTTGGTCATGTGCATCAAAAGGACTGGGGACATACGCAACACAGTTCAAGTGTTTGTTGGTCTTCTTCGTTGGTCTGTACAGGTGCAGAAAGCCTCATGGAGGAAGTTGTGGGATCTATTCAGGAGAGAGATGGAAGTTCATCATCTGTATGTATAACTATTCAATTGATCCTCCATTTTAGATGGTTTCTGTATGTCTAACTACTCCATTAATCCTCCATTTTAGATGGTTTCTGTATGTCTAACTACTCCATTAATCCTCCATTTTAGATGGTTTCTGTATGTCTACCTACTCCATTAATCCTCCATTTTAGATGGTTTCTCTATGTCTACCTACTCCATTAATCCTCCATTTTAGATGGTTTCTCTATGTCTACCTACTCCATTAATCCTCCATTTTAGATGGTTTCTGTATGTCTAACTACTCCATTAATCCTCCATTTTAGATGGTTTCTGTATGTCTAACTACTCCAGTAATCCTCCATTTTAGATGGTTTCTCAATGTCTACCTACTCCATTAATCCTCCATTTTAGATGGTTTCTGTATGTCTACCTACTCCATTAATAAAGGTAAATATCTGCCTGTTACTAATCATCAAATCTGCCTGTTTATCTTTCAGCTACCAGCATCCTAACATCTTAGAGCTGTTGGGTTGTTACTCTGATGGGGATCGTTACTGGCTGGTATACCCTTACCTTCCCAACGGATCTCTGTTCCACAGACTGCATGACCAGGTGAGATATTCTATTCTATACCCCTTACCTTCCCAACGGATCTCTGTTCCACAGACTGCATGACCAGGTGAGATATTCTATTCTCTACCCCTTACCTTCCCAACGGATCACTGTTCCACAGACTGCATGACCAGGTGAGATATTCTATTCTATACCCCTTACCTTCCCAACGGATCTCTGTTCCACAGACTGCATGACCAGGTGAGATATTCTATTCTCTACCCCTTACCTTCCCAACGGATCTCTGTTCCACAGACTGCATGACCAGGTGAGATATTCTATTCTATACCCCTTACCTTCCCAACGGATCACTGTTCCACAGACTGCATGACCAGGTGAGATATTCTATTCTCTACCCCTTACCTTCCCAATGGATCTCTGTTCCACAGACTGCATGACCAGGTGAGATCTACCTCTTCAGTTGAGACACCACTATGCACAAGCTCACACATTTTCTTCAACAAATACACCTATTCTAGTTGTAGGTTGTGTTACCTATTCTAGTTGTAGGTTGTGTTACCTATTCTAGTTGTATGTTGTGTTACCTATTCTAGTTGTAGGCTGTGTTACCTATTCTAGTTGTAGGTTGTGTTACCTATTCTAGTTGTAGGTTGTGTTACCTATTCTAGTTGTAGGTTGTGTTACCTATTCTAGTTGTAGGTTGTGTTACCTATTCTAGTTGTAGGTTGTGTTACCTATTCTAGTTGTAGGTTGTGATACCTATTCTAGTTGTAGGTTGTGTTACCTATTCTAGTTGTATGTTGTGTTACCTATTCTAGTTGTAGGTTGTGTTACCTATTCTAGTTGTAGGTTGTGATACCTATTCTAGTTGTAGGTTGTGTTACCTATTCTAGTTGTATGTTGTGTTACCTATTCTAGTTGTAGGTTGTGTTACCTATTCTAGTTGTAGGTTGTGTTACCTATTCTAGTTGTAGGTTGTGTTACCTATTCTAGTTGTAGGTTGTGTTACCTATTCTAGTTGTAGGTTGTGTTACCTATTCTAGTTGTAGGTTGTGTTACCTATTCTAGTTGTAGGTTGTGTTACCTATTCTAGTTGTAGGTTGTGTTACCTATTCTAGTTGTAGGTTGGACAATAATCTTCCATTTAATTCTACTAAACTACTATTCTATTCTATTTCAATGCCGAACATATCAGCGTATCTGTCTCTGCGGTGGACAAACTGTATGGTAGTAGGTGTACTGGTGTTTAAATGCTAACAGGTTTCCCTTCCTGCATCTCTCTGTAGAACGCAGTGCCTCCTCTCTCATGGCAGGAGCGCCTGGACATCATCAAGGGGACGGCTAAGGCTGTACATCACCTACACATGGCCCAGCCCTGCACTGTGGTCTGTGGTAACATCACAAGGTACCGGCTCAAACCTCTAGTCTATAACATCACAAGGTACCGGCTCAAACCCCTAGTCTATAACATCACAAGGTACCGGCTCAAACCTCTAGTCTATAACATCACAAGGTGCCGGCTCAAACCCCTAGTCTATAACATCACAAGGTACCGGCTCAAACCCCTAGTCTATAACATCACAAGGTAGCGGCTCAAACCTCTAGTCTATAACATCACAAGGTACCGGCTCAAACCTCTAGTCTATAACATCACAAGGTACCGGCTCAAACCCCTAGTCTATAACATCACAAGGTACCGGCTCAAACCCCTAGTCTATAACATCACAAGGTACCGGCTCAAACCCCTAGTCTATAACATCACAAGGTACCGGCTCAAACCCCTAGTCTATAACATCACAAGGTACCGGCTCAAACCTCTAGTCTATAACATCACAAGGTACCGGCTCAAACCCCTAGTCTATAACATCACAAGGTACCGGCTCAAACCCCTAGTCTATAACATCACAAGGTACCGGCTCAAACCCCTAGTCTATAACATCACAAGGTACCGGCTCAAACCTCTAGTCTATAACATCACAAGGTACCGGCTCAAACCCCTAGTCTATAACATCACAAGGTACCGGCTCAAACCCCTAGTCTATAACATCACAAGGTACCGGCTCAAACCTCTAGTCTATAACATCACAAGGTACCGACTCAAACCTCTAGTCTATAACATCACAAGGTACCGGCTCAAACCCCTAGTCTATAACATCACAAGGTACCGGCTCAAACCCCTAGTCTATAACATCACAAGGTACCGGCTCAAACCCCTAGTCTATAACATCACAAGGTACCGGCTCAAACCTCTAGTCTATAACATCACAAGGTACCGGCTCAAACCCCTAGTCTATAACATCACAAGGTACCGGCTCAAACCTCTAGTCTATAACATCACAAGGTACCGGCTCAAACCTCTAGTCTATAACATCACAAGGTACCGGCTCAAACCCCTAGTCTAGTCACTCACCTCACCCCCTTTCACCCCCTAGCCTAGTGGTTAGTGGCAGGAGAGCCTTGTGGTTAGTGCATTGGACTAGTAACCGGAAGGTTGCAAGATCAAATCCCTGAGCTAACAAGGTAAAAAAATCTGTCGTTCTGCCCCTGAACAAGGCAGTTAACCCACTGTTCCTAGACCAGTTAACCCACTGTTCCTAGACCAGTTAACCCACTGTTCCTAGACCAGTTAACCCACTGTTCCTAGACCAGTTAACCCACTGTTCCTAGGCCGTCATAGTAAATAAGAATTTGTTCTTCACTGACTCCCTGTCACACCTGAGTTCCAAAGCGTATTCTCTCTGTGTAGTTCTAACATCCTGCTAGACGAGCGGCTGCAGCCCAAGCTGTCTGATTTTGGGACGGCCCGTCTCAGACCCCACTCCGTCAGTCAGAGCTGCACCGTTACCTTGGATACGACCTTCGGAACCCTGGGCTACCTGCCGGAGGAATACATACGAGACGGAAAGCTGTCCGTCAGTCTGGACGTGTTCAGCTTGGGAGTGGTGAGTTAGGGAGCGCATGACACAACAATCCTCTTTCAACAGACGTGTTCAGCTTGGGAGTGGTGAGTTAGGGAGCGCGTGACACAACAATCCTCTTTCAACAGACGTGGTCTTTGTCAGCTACTTGCGACTAATACTAGATAAACTGATCTGAATGCCAGAACATAGCTGTTTGGGAATGGCTTGGATGTCCATGACCAGAACCTGTTAATACGAAGCTATTTGTTCTTTAGGTTATAATGGAAATTATAACGGGACGGAAAGCTAGAGAGGAGACTCCTAAACACACCCTGCTGGTAAGACTAAAATGACATTTTGTTACTTACGGAAATTGCACATTGTATTAAAATGCTTGCTAAACACATGAAATAATGCTGTGTTGCTGGATACATGCGCTCTGGTTCATCCTCCCTGCCTCCCGTCCAGAGAAACGTCCTACGTGAAGAGGTGGAGGACACTGGCAGTGTAGACTCCTGTCTTCAGTATCTGGACCCGAGAGCTGGTCTTTGTCCCCACTCTATGTCCTTTACCTTGTTGCGTCTAGCCCTGGACTGCACCTCTACACGACCACGCAACAGACCCACCATGGAGAATGTGAGTCGACTCAATACAGTTCAATGCAATCCAGTTCAATTCACTTCATTTCAATTCAATTCTACTTTACTGAGTTGGGTAAATGTGAGAATAGGGACATGAACCTGACTTTTAGAGTCAAGGTTCAAGGTAGGACTGTTTGGTCGAAGATAGTTTAGGTAGAGTTTGAGCTAGTCGAAGATAGTTTAGGTAGAGTTATAGACTAACTACCTATAGACTGTAACTACCTATAGACTAACTACCTATAGACTGTACCACCCAGCATACCACCCTGCATACCACCCTGCAAATCACCCTGCATACCACCCTGCATACCACCCTGCATACCACCCAGCATACCACCCTGCATACCACCCATTATATCACCCTACATACCACCCTGCATACCACCCTGTATACCACCCTGCATACCACCCAGTATACCACCCTGCATACCACCCTGCATACCACCCTGCATACCAACCTGCATACCAACCTGCATACCACCCTGCATACCACCCTGCATACCACCCTGCATACCACCCTGCATATCACCCTACATACCACCCTGCATATCACCCTGCATATCACCCTGCATACCACCCTGTATACCACCCTGCATACCACCCAGCATATCACCCTGCATACCACCCTGCATACCACCCTGCATACCACCCAGCATATCACCCTGCATACCACCCTGCATACCACCCAGCATACCAGCCAGCATATCACCCTACATGCCACCCTGCATACCACCCTGCATACCACCCTGCATACCAACCTGCATACCACCCTGCATACCACCCTGCACACCACCCAGCATATCACCCTGCATGTCACCCTGCATACCACCCAGCATATCACCCTGCATACCACCCTGCATAGCACCCAGCATACCACCCTGCATACCACCCTGCATCCCACTGCTGGCTTGCTTCTGAAGCTAAGCAGGGTTGGTCCTGGTCAGTCCCTGCATGGGAGACCAGATGCTGCTGGAAGTGGTGTTGGAGGGCCAGTAAGAGGCACTCTTTCCTCTGGTCTAAAAAAATATCCCAATGCCCCAGGGCGGTGATTGGGGACACTGCCCTGTGTAGGGTGCTGTCTTTCGGATGGGACATTAAAGGTGTCCTGACTCTCTGAGGTCAGTAAAGATCACATGGCACATGGCTCCTCTCCCCTGTAACTATAACCCCAGGTTGTTGCTGTACATGAGAATGTGTTCTCAGTCAACCTACCTGGTAAAATAAATTAATAGCTATGCAATTACCAAATTATTATGTAACAAAATGCTAATACAAGGTAATTACAGTTGTTTTACTCCAGCACAAGAACAGTTTAATGCTCAACGTTACTTAGAATGCTAACAGTAACAAAATATGGCTATTAAGTGTCGAAAGCAAGCGAAATATACCAAAACTGCCTTCTCGAATCAACCACAGCCAAGGTAGGTGGAAAGTAATGTTTGTTTATATTCTGAGTAAAGTATCCCTTTAAAGATGGTGTAGTGTGTGTTTCAAACAAGAACACTTCCGAAATGTAGTCACTTCCTGAGATCTGTATTCAAATAGTTATTTTAAAGTAGTCATTTTTTGAGGATCTGTTTTCAAGTAGTTGTAGTCACCTCCAAAGTAACTCTTTGTTTCCCTGAAAGCATCGTTAGAACTAGAGTTCTCTTAGGTCTGGACTGAATACTGTAGCTAGGTGAATACCGTAGCTAGGTGAATACCGTAGCTAGGTGAATACCGTAGCTAGGTGAATACCGTAGCTAGGTGAATACCGTAGCTAGGTGAATACCGTAGCTAGGTGAATACTGAAGCTAGGTGAATACTGTAGCTAGGTGAATACTGTAGCTAGGTGAATACCGTAGCTAGGTGAATACTGTAGCTAGATGAATACTGTAGCTAGGTGAATATCGTAGCTTGGTGAATACTGTAGCTAGGTGAATACTGTAGCTAGGTGAATATCGTAGCTTGGTGAATACTGTAGCTAGGTGAATACTGTAGCTAGGTGAATATTGTAGCTAGGTGAATACCGTAGCTAGGTGAATACTGTAGCTAGGTGAATACTGTAGCTAGGTGAATACTGTAGCTAGGTGAGGGGCTGACTAGACAAATGAGAACTGAAGTCATTTACAGCCTCTCGACATTTGTGGACTTAGTAAATATTGACTTTATGAGTCATACTCGATTACTGCTTTTATTTACAGGTAAATCATTGATAGCACATTGTCTTTTACAGTAATGAAATGGGTGATCTCCCCCAACCTACCTGTTCCAGGTGTTACAGGTATTGAGCCAGCTGCTTCCCCTGCCGTGCCCACCTGAAGACCAGCCCCACACGCTGACCGACGAGGCCCCAGCTCCCCCTGCCTCTCCTGCCCAGATGGGACAGGGCCCCAGCTCCAACCCCAGCCCCAGTGTGCCTGTGGAGGATGATGAGCTGCACAGTTATCCTGTTGAGAACCCACAGCCAGCTCCAGCTCAGGGAGGGCCCTGTGAGTGTAGCCAGTCAGAGGTCACCTATCTGGGCAGTGGGGAGCGGAGCAGCCACCTGTCACAGGAGGGGGCTGGGAAAAGAGCAGGGCTAGGGGCTGATGAGGCTGACCAGAGCCTACAGACCAATGGAGAGCCAGTGGATCTTTACGGTAGCTGGCCAGTCCAATGTAGCTGTTCAGCTGAGGTGAATGGACTGGGCTGTGAAGACTGTAGAGCCAATGGGTTTACTCCCTGCCCCTCAGACCTCCCTCAAGGCAAGTATTATGTTTGGGACCAGGAGTTATACCTCACCACCTTACCTAACCAGGTTTAAGCCCAAGGCCCTACCTATAGACTAACTACCTATAGACTAACTACCTATAGACTATAACTACCTATAGACTATAACTACCTATAGACTATAACTACCTATAGACTGTAACTACCTATAGACTATAAATACCTATAGACTGTAAATACCTATAGACTGTAACTACCTATAGACTAACTACCTATAGACTATAACTACCTATAGACTATAACTACCTATAGACTGTAACTACCTATAGACTATAACTACCTATAGACTATAACTCCGTATAGACTATAACTCCCTATAGACTAACTACCTATAGACTAACTACCTATAGACTGTAACTACCTATAGACTGTAACTCCCTATAGACTAACTACCTATAGACTGTAACTACCTATAGACTGTAACTACCTATAGACTGTAACTACCTATAGACTGTAACTACCTATAGACTGTAACTACCTATAGACTAACTACCTATAGACTAACTCCCTATAGACTGTAACGAGGACCTGGAGTTTATCCAGGTCTGGTCAAAGGATCAAGTAAAAACACTGTTTTAGCTTTAGAACCTGGTTGTATAAAAATTAAGATTTCAGAGATCATTTCTTCTTTACACAGCAGCCAATGTTGAGTCAGAGTCACATACTGGTTTAATTCAAATTGTTCTGTCTATGTTTCAGGTGACCTCAGCTTCTCTTCCCTCAGTATAGTGGACAACCCTGCCAAGCAGAGAATGATGAATAAGATTGATCTGTACAACAGAGGCCTCCTCAGAACAGAGGAACTCCTCTCTGTCTCCATGACCACCCAGGAGTGACAAAGCTACAGAGGAACAACTCTCTGTCTCCATGACCACCCAGGAGTGACAAAGCTACAGAGGAACTCCTCTCTGTCTCCATGACCACCCAGGAGTGACAAAGCTGATCTAGGATCTGCTTGCCCTCCCGAATCCTAATCTTAATTAACCATTAGAGGTTAAAAACACAAAACAGACCCCAGACCAGCATCTAGGGCAACTTCACTACTCTAAATGACACATGCATACAGTACATAGCCTGCTGAGAGAGAGGGTTAACTTATCCATATATCTGACTTAGTCATTTCTGGTCCTGGTTAAATGATCTGGTCCTGGTTAAATGACCTGGTCCTGGCTCTGGTTAAATGACCTGGTCCTGGTTAAATGACCTGGTCCTGGTTAAATGACCTGGTCCTGGTTAAATGATCTGGTCCTGGTTAAATGACCTGGTCCTGGTTAATTGACGTGGCCCTGGTTAAATGACCTGGTCCTGGCCCTGGTTAAATGACCTGGCCCTGGTTAAATGACCTGGTCCTGGCCCTGGTTAAATGATCTGGCCCTGGTTAAATGACCTGGCCCTGGTTAAATGACCTGGTCCTGGCCCTGGTTAAATGATCTGGCCCTGGTTAAATGACCTGGCCCTGGTTAAATGACCTGGTCCTGGCCCTGATTAAATGACCTGGCCCTGGTTAAATGACCTGGCCCTGGTTAAATGACCTGGCCCTGGTTAAATGACCTGGCCCTGGTTAAATGACATGGCTCTGGTTAAATGATCTGGCCCTGGTTAAATGATCTGGCCCTGGTTAAATGACCTGGTCCTGGTTAAATGACCTGGTCCTGGTTAAATGACCTGGTCCTGGTTAAATGACCTGGTCCTGGTTAAATGACCTGGTCCTGGTTAAATGATCTGGCCCTGGTTAAATGACCTGGCTCTGGTTAAATGACCTGGTCCTGGTTAAATGACCTGGTCCTGGTTAAATGACCTGGTCCTGGTTAAATGATCTGGCCCTGGTTAAATGATCTGGCCCTGGTTAAATGATCTGGCCCTGGTTAAATGACCTGGCTCTGGTTAAATGACCTGGTCCTGGTTAAATGACCTGGTCCTGGTTAAATGATCTGGCCCTGGTTAAATGATCTGGCCCTGGTTAAATGACCTGGCCCTGGTTAAATGACCTGGTCCTGGCCCTGGTTAAATGACCTGGCCCTGGTTAAATGACCTGGTCCTGGCTCTGGTTAAATGACCTGGCTCTGGTTAAATGATCTGGCCCTGGTTAAATGATCTGGCCCTGGTTAAATGACCTGGCCCTGGCCACTCAGCCACATGATACTGTAGATGGTTTCAAATCTCCCTTTCTCTAAATGACTGTACGGATCTGGGCTGGTTTCCCAAAAAGCATCGTAGCACTATGATCATCTTTCGTCCATTTAGTTTCAATGGAATTAAAGTTAGTGCTACGATGCTTTTAGGAAATCCAGCCCTGGTATGTGACGAGACGTGATGTTCATATGGTTGAATGAAAGCAATCTATGTCCTTCGTTGTCAGTAAATTATGCTAAAAAATATATTCTTGTAGAAAGGTATTTATTATCTGCTGACAGATTCCATTTTATATTTCTTATTTATAAAATTAGGAAATGATTTATACAGTACTTCTATAATAAAAAACATTTTATAAAGATAATTTAAAATGATGGGTTCATGCAAAAATGTTAGCGAGTAGAAACAGTGGGAAACTAAACCAAAGCATAAAGTGCTGTCATACCTTGTCCACAGGCCGCTGACAGGGTAAGGAAACCAATGTGTCATTTTGTCATTTGGGTCAACTATCCCTTTACTTATGTTTTGTAAGATGACTTTACATTTTTTCATGCCTTTTATTAATAAAATAAGATTGACAATGTGGGATGAATTCGTTTGAATTATTTGTAGGTAAACAAACTATAGTCCGCTTTCACTGTAATGCACAACTATAACGGCATTCATGATTTAAAATACGATGTTGTGGTATCTGGTAAGACTAATTATAACCAGATGAGACTCATCAAACTGCACCTTACCCCTCCAAGCCGGTAGGTGGCGGTCACACGATAGTTTTTAGGTTGCCTCGGAAAAAAGGCAAAAGCACTTCCGCTTTGCCACTTCCTTGTTTTTATGTCAGCTGTCAAATTCAATTGACGCGCGAAATAAGCAAAACAAAACAGAAATGTCACAGTCGGGGTGTCCTCTTGGTGACAGAATCCTAGTTGGTTACATTTTACCCGAAAAGAAGGTTAAAAACCCCGAAAATGACGACTCTGATTGGGAAGATGATGAGGAGGAAGAAGATGCACAGCCGGATTTTCTGGATATGAAAGAGATGGACAGCGTTAGTTCAGGAGGACATGTGTTTAATTCCTCCGTACCGGGCCGAAACGAAGGTGAGTGGTCGTTGACAGATCATCATAGTTTTGATAAATGCACATGTAGAAGTTAACCTAACTAGCTAATGCGGTTGTCACTTGCAACAAATTAGGCATATTTATCTAACAAGCAAGTTGCCAATCATTCGGTGTAAAGGGACAGTGACAGTGTCACTCTTGTCGGTCGAGCTTGTATTGATTGTAATTTCTCCTACTGTAGAGAGGAGTCTACTGTAATTTATATAGTTTGTTCAATCTGGTTTATCTCTTGTTGGTGACACTAATACACCCACAGAAAGGTGGGTATAATTTGTGGGAAAGTTCCAACAGGAGGAATCTGTAACCAAAAACTTGTTAAAGTACAAGGTTGCCAACAAAACAACGTATACAAAGTTGTATAGCGGCAGAATAAGATACCGGGTAGAGAGGGTGGGCTTTTTCCATTCAGCATGTTTATTCCGTAAAAATATCTGTCCTCTCTCTGGTAGCCTACGAACAAACATTAAGAATAAGCTACGTGGTGAGTTGATGCCTGTTCGGCATTTAGTTAGCTAGGTGAATTGATCATGCTACTTTTGTATGCGTTGTTTGTTGCCAACCTTGTACTTTACCAAGTTTTTGTTACAGATTCCTGTTGGAACGTTCCCACAAATTATACCCACCTCCCACAAAACACTATCATACAATCCACCACGATGAATGCATGCTGATGATCTAGCTACCTAACGTTAGTCAGCTCAATAACTAACTATCTTGTGTAATTGTTTCATTTTCTATCCCATGTCCGTTCTAGTTGATTTCCTGGACAGCGTGTCTGGTAAGAGATGCAGAGTAATGGGCCGGTTCAGTCTGAAGGACCCGTGGTGGGAGGCTACCTGCACGACCCGCGCTGCCAAGGGCAAGCTGGTGCTACGGGGCTACCCTGCCTACCGCCTTCGCTCAGACCTCCAGGGAGACCCGGACCACTCTGTCCTGTCTCTGTTCCTCACAGCCTGCGGCGTGGACGCACAGTTTGTCGTCCCCTTCTTTGCTTGGCTGCCGATGGGAAGGAAGGTGGAGTTTGCTAACTTGCAGGAAGTTCTGGCTGAGTTTGAGGAAGGAGAGCAGCACAGGGCTTTGGCACAGCAGATTAAAGCCTTGGTCTCTGTTTCAGGTAGGTGGACGTGGGGGAGAGATACATCTTGACCCTGATGTGTTTTGGTAATATGAAGTGCTGTGAGTAAAGACCATAGCTGTGTTCGAATACTCCTACCATACCATTCTATACTATACCATTCTATACCATACTAACCATACCATTCTATACTATACCATTCTATACTATACCATTCTATACCATACTAACCATACCATACTAACTATACCATTCTATACCATTCTATACTATTCTATACTATACCATTCTATACCATTCTATACCATACTATACCATTCTATACCATACTAACCATTCTATACCATACTATACCATTCTATTTTATACCATTCTATACATTCTATACTATACCATTCTATACCATTCTATACCATTATATACCATACTAACCATTCTATACCATTCTATGCCATACTATACCATTCTATACCATACTAACCATACCATACTAACTATACCATACTATATCATTCTATACCATTCTATACCATTCTATATTATACCATACTAACTATACCATTCTATACTATACCATTCTATACCATACTAACTATACCATTCTATACTATACCATTCTATACCATTCTATATTATACCATACTATACCATTCTATACCATACTAACCATACCATACTAACTATACCATACTATATCATTCTATACCATACTATACCATTCTATACCATTCTATATTATACCATACTAACTATACCATTCTATACTATACCATTCTATACCATACTAACTATACCATTCTATACCATACTATTCTATACCATACTAACCATACCATACTAACTATACCATACTATACCATTCTATACTATACCATTCTATACTATACCATTCTATATCATACTAACTATACCATTCTATACTATACCATTCTATACCATACTAACCATACCATACTAACTATACCATACTATACCATTCTATACTATACCATTCTATACCATACATTCTATACCATTCTATATCATACTATACTATACCAATCTATACTATACCATTCTATACCATACTAACCATACCAATCTACACCATACCATACTATACCATTCTATACCATACTAACCATACCATACTATACCATTCTATACCATACTAACCATACCATACTATACCATTCTATACCATACTAACCATTCTATACCATACTAACCATACCATAATATACCATTCTATACCATACTAACCATTCTATACCATACTATACCATACTATACCATACTAACCATACCATAATATACCATTCTATACCATACTAACCATTATATACCATACTATACTATACCAATCTATACTATACCATTCTATACCATACCATACTAACCATTCTATACCATACTATACCATTCTATACCATACTAACCATACCATACTATACCATACTAACTATACCATTCTATACCATACTAACCATACCATACTATACCATACCATACTAACCATTCTATACCATACTATACCATTCTATACCATACTAACCATACCATACTATACCATACTATAACATACTATACCATACTATACCACACTATACCATACCATACTAACCATTCTATACCATACCATACCATACTATACCATAGTATACCATACTATACCATACCATACTATACCATAGTAACCATACTATACCATACTATACCATACTAACCATCACATACTATACCATACTATACCATAGTAACCATACTATACCATACCATACTATACCATAGTATACCATACTATACCATACCATACTATACCATAGTAACCATACTATACCATACTATACCATACTAACCATCACATACTATACCATACTATACCATAGTAACCATACTATACCATAACATACTATACCATACTATACCATACCATACTATACCATAGTAACCATACTATACCATTCTATACCATACTAACCATACCACACTAACCATACCATACTATACCATACTATACCATACCATACCATACTAACCATTCTATACCATACTAACCATACCATACTATACCATACTAACTATACCATTCTATACCATACTAACCATACCATTCTATACCATACTAACCATACCATACTATACCATACTAACTATACCATTCTATACCATACTAACCATACCATTCTATACCATACCATGCTATACCATACTAACTATACCATTCTATACCATACTAACCATACCATTCTATACCATACTATACCATACTATACCATACTAACCATACCATACTATACCATTCTATACCATACTAACCATACCATTCTATACCATTCTATACCACACTATACCATACTATACCATTCTATACCATACTAACCATACTATTTGTGACACCAGTTGGGTATGTAGTATGCTTATTAGTCATAGGGGTGCGTTCGTAAATTCCCTCTGGCTATCTACTCCGATTTCAGAGCACTCTCTGATGAATTTACAAACGCTCAACACCCGTTGAATGTGTCGGTCAATATCGGCAAAAAAAAAAACGTATTTCAATTGTTGCCAGCAGCACAGTTAGTTACCAGCAGCACAGTTAGTTACCAGCAGCACAGTTAGTTGCCAGCAGCACAGTTAGTTGCCAGCAGCACAGTTAGTTGCCAGCAGCACAGTTAGTTACCAGCAGCACAGTTAGTTACCAGCAGCACAGTTAGTTACCAGCAGCACAGTTAGTTGCCAGCAGCACAGTTAGTTGCCAGCAGCACAGTTAGTTGCCAGCAGCACAGTTAGTTGCCAGCAGCACAGTTAGTTGCCAGCAGCACAGTTAGTTGCCAGCAGCACAGTTAGTTACCAGCAGCACAGTTAGTTACCAGCAGCACAGTTAGTTACCAGCAGCACAGTTAGTTGCCAGCAGCACAGTTAGTTGCCAGCAGCACAGTTAGTTGCCAGCAGCACAGTTAGTTACCAGCAGCACAGTTAGTTACCAGCAGCACAGTTAGTTGCCAGCAGCACAGTTAGTTGCCAGCAGCACAGCACAGTTAGTTGCCAGCAGCACAGTTAGTTGCCAGCAGCACAGTTAGTTGCCAGCAGCACAGTTAGTTGCCAGCAGCACAGCACAGTTAGTTGCCAGCAGCACAGTTAGTTGCCAGCAGCACAGTTAGTTGCCAGCAGCACAGTTAGTTGCCAGCAGCACAGTTAGTTGCCAGCAGCACAGTTAGTTGCCAGCAGCACAGTTAGTTGCCAGCAGCACAGTTAGTTACCAGCAGCACAGTTAGTTACCAGCAGCACAGTTAGCAGCACAGTTAGTTGCCAGCAGCACAGTTAGTTGCCAGCAGCACAGTTAGTTGCCAGCAGCACAGTTAGTTGCCAGCAGCACAGTTAGTTACCAGCAGCACAGTTAGTTGCCAGCAGCACAGTTAGTTGCCAGCAGCACAGTTAGTTACCAGCAGCACAGTTAGTTACCAGCAGCACAGTTAGCAGCACAGTTAGTTGCCAGCAGCACAGTTAGTTGCCAGCAGCACAGTTAGTTGCCAGCAGCACAGTTAGTTGCCAGCAGCACAGTTAGTTACCAGCAGCACAGTTAGTTACCAGCAGCACAGTTAGTTACCAACGCTCAACACCCGTTGAATCTGACAACGCCCTGAATTTACAAACGCCCAGAGCGCACTCTGGCACTCCCAGATCGAAGTTACGAACATACCCGAAGTCTAGCTAGTAATTTGTTACGCTAACAAGCTAGCAATAGGTTGCATAGCAACAGCATCAGCTTCCGGTATACGTGTGAAGCGCTAGCGCGCTCAACTGAAATGTTACCGTTGGTTTACAGTATACTAACATTTAGTATGGGTATCTGGAACACAGCTCATGTCATCGGTATGTCTGTCAGTTGCAGGGATGCAAGTGACTGCTGCCTCTCTGTACCCCCATGTGATGAGATACCTGCCTACCCTACTGCCAGGGCGCTTCACAGAGCTCCTGAGTCGGGGAAAGAAAAGCCCAAAACATCCTGCGGCACAGGGTGCTACACAGATAGAGGAGGAGGAAGAGGAGGATCTCAGCTTGCTGGCCAAAATAGAGGAGATGATCAAGACGGACGTCTGGAAGCTGGGCTTTAACTATGTAAGCGTAACCTCCTGGCTGGTTGTGGACTGTGGTTGGTTAACATACTTTGTCAACAGTTTCTGTAGTCTTCGATCAGACCAATCCAGCAGTGAAGTATCACATCGCATCCCTCCAATCTGCCATGCACGCTTTGACATGAACTCAAATAAGAAAATAATTCATTATCTTGAGTAATCGCTTCTCACTTTTCCTCTCTCCTCTCTCCCCCCTACTCCCCTCTCCCTCTCTCCCCCCTACTCCCCTCTCCCTCTCTCCCCTCTCCTCCCTCCCCCCTACTCCTCTCTCCCTCTCTCCCCTCTCCTCCCTCTCCCCTACTCCCCCTCCCTTTCTCTCCCCTCTCCTCCCTCTCCCCTACTCCCCCCTCCCTTTCTCTCCCCTCTCCTCCCTCCCTTTCTCTCCCCTCTCCTCCCTCCCTTTCTCTCCCCTCTCCTCCCTCCCTTTCTCTCCCCCTACTCCCCTCTCCCCCCTCCTCCCCTCTCCCCCCTCCCTCCCTTTCTCTCCCCTCTCCTCCCTCCCCCCTACTCCCCTCTTTCCCTTTCTCTCCCCTCTCCTCCCTCCTCCCTCTCTTTCTCTCCCCTCTCCTCCCTCTCCCCTCCTCTCCCCTACTCCCCCTCTCTCCCCTACTCCCCTCTCCCTCTCTCCCCTACTCCCCTCTCTCTCTAGGTTATGTACAAGGAGTTGAAGGTGGTCCATTGCGAGGCTCAGCTGAGATCCTTCCATGAGTGTAAACTCTTCCAAGAGATCCCTCTGAAGCAGCGTAACGCCCTGCGAGTCTACGACTCTCTGAAGAACCACTGCTGCAGGACGGGCAGTACCTACACGGAGCTCCCCACCCTGTGTGACGAGGTCAGGAGAGGGTGTAGCTCCGTGATGGAGGTGGAGGTACGAGGAACACAGAATAAATCCGTCTGTCCACTTTGTGTTTTATGTATTGTTTGTTGGTTCGTTTGGCTGAGGCAGCTCCATATGTATTTATTTTGAATTTTCAAATGTAGTTAATTCGGCTCGTTCTTTCATTCAGGTGTGGGACGCAGTCCACTTCCTCAAAGAGCTGGGCGTCGTGGTACGGGATCGCCAGAAGGTGGCGCTGCAGAACCTGCATTCTTATGAGACTGGGATAGCTGAGTGCCTACGCTGTCTGGTGCAGGAAGAGCCCTGGGTTATACCTCTGGATGTCATAGAGGTGCTGACTGCTTCGGCTCTGCAGAGGCTGAGGAAGACGGGAGGGGATGGAGGGAGTAGGGAGGATCAAGGTGAAGTGGAGTCCGACGCAGAGCGGAAGGCTGATGAGCTGAATGAAAGGTGTGATATGGATGGCAGCGCTGCAGAGACAGACCGTACTAGTGCTGCTGTTAGAACAGCCAGCGGATACTCTGTCCCAGACCACATCAAACCTGAACCAGCCCCTACAGACCAGGGCCCTCCAGTAGATTTAGACCCAGACCAGGGCCCTCCAGTAGATTTAGACCCAGACCAGGGCCCTCCTCCAGTAGATTTAGACCCAGACCAGGTACGTGCAGCAGAGATGATCTGCTTCAATCCAGTGACGGTGATCAGCGGTAAGGGGGGCTGTGGTAAGACCACGGTGGTGAGTCTGGTGTTCAAGGCCGCCTTGCAGCAGAGCCCAGAGAAGGAGGTCAGGAAGGCATGCTGGGACTTTGAAAATGACTCCTTGGGGTCTGAGGCGTGGGAGGAAGCCGATGCGTGGGAGGAAGAAGCCCTGTCGAAGAGTCTCCTCTCTCAGTTAGAGGGGGAGGTAAAGGACGAGAAGAAGAAGTCGTCGTCGTCGTGGGTTTTACAGGGAGAGGACGAGGTGTTACTAACAGCACCCACAGGGAGAGCTGCGTCTCTGCTCACCAAGAGGACCTGCTTCAAGGCCTACACCCTGCACCAGGTTGGTACAGGAGACAGTTCTGCCCTTAGAATGACTTCTAGAATGGTTCTGACCCAGTTCTGTACCCGGCTAATAGCAGATAGTCAGAACAGGTTTCTGAATGGCAAACATTAGCCTGGGTAAAGCTAGAAGTCACATTCTCTGTCCATGCAGGCTTTGTCTCTGTAATAGAAAGGTTTCGGTGAGACCAAAATAAACGGCTGAAATGTTTTATCATTTTCATGGTTTACAAAGGATTATTTGTGTAATTTGTAGGTCAAGTTTTCCACTTGTTTTCTGTAAGCGGCCATGCTCACCGTGGGCGGCCATATTGTTCTAAATGAACCAGTTTAACATCAGTAGTCAGGTCCATGTGTTGTACAGTCGTTTCCCGTTGCTAGAGAGAGGTTTTACATCTACAGTCGTGGCCAAAAGTTTTGAGAATGACACAAATATTAATTTTTACAAAGTCTCCTGCCTCAGTTTGTATGATGGCAATTTGCATATACTCTAGAATGTTATGAAGAGTGATCAGATGAATTGCAATTAATTGCGAAGTCCCTCTTTGCCATGCAAATGAACTGAATCCCCCCCCAAAAAATTCCACTGCATTTCAGCCCTGCCACAAAAGGACCAGCTGTCATGTCAGTGATTCTCTCGTTAACACAGGTGTGAGTGTTGACGAGGACAAGGCTGGAGATCACTCTGTCATGCTGATTGAGGTCGAATAATAGACTGGAAGCTTCAAAAGGAGGGTGGTGCTTGGAATCATTGTTCTTCCTCTGTCAACCATGGTTACCTGCAAGGAAACACGTGCCGTCATTATTGCTTTGCACAAAAAGGGCTTCACAGGCAAAGATATTATTGCCAGTAAGATTGCACCTAAATCAACCATTTATCGAATCAATCATTTATCGAGTCAATCCTCAAGAGGCGGGTGGACAAACAAAAACCCACAAACTCTGACAAACTCCAAGTATTGATTATGCAAGAATGGGCTGCCATCAGTCAGGATGTGGCCCAGAAGTTAATCGACAGCATGCCAGGGCGGATTGCAGAGGTCTTGAAAAAGAAAGGTCAACACTGCAAATATTGACTCTTTGCATCAATTTATAATTGTCAATAAAAGCCTTTGACACTTATGAAATGCTTGTAATTATACTTCAGTATTCCATAGTAACATCTGACAAAATATCTAAAGATACTGAAGCAGCAAACTTTGTGGAAATTAATATTTGTGTCATTCTCAACTTTTGTCCACGACTGTACATAGTGCCACTTCCAGAGGTCACAGATACCTAACCCCTCCCTCCTGTTCACTCTTCCCCGTCACCCCTCCCTCCTGTTCACTCTTCCCCGTCACTCTTCCCCGTCACCCCTCCCTCCTGTTCACTCTTCCCCGTCACCCCTCCCTCCTGTTCACTCTTCCCCGTCACCCCTCCCTCCTGTTCACTCTTCCCCGTCACCCCTCCCTCCTGTTCACTCTTCCCCGTCACCCCTCCCTCCTGTTCACTCTTCCCCGTCACCCCTCCCTCCTGTTCACTCTTCCCCGTCACCCCTCCCTCCTGTTCACTCTTCCCCGTCACCCCTCCCTCCTGTTCACTCTTCCCCGTCACCCCTCCCTCCTGTTCACTCTTCCCCGTCACCCCTCCCTCCTGTTCACTCTTCCCCGTCACCCCTCCCTCCTGTTCACTCTTCCCCGTCACCCCTCCCTCCTGTTCACTCTTCCCCGTCACCCCTCCCTCCTGTTCACTCTTCCCCGTCACCCCTCCCTCCTGTTCACTCTTCCCCGTCACCCCTCCCTCCTGTTCACTCTTCCCCGTCACCCCTCCCTCCTGTTCACTCTTCCCCGTCACCCCTCCCTCCTGTTCACTCTTCCCTGTCACCCCTCCCTCTCAGGTAGTGTGGAGTTTCATGCAGGCCAAGAAAGACCCCAACGGGGCTCCTGAGGAGTGGAAGTTTGCGTCTGTGCGCGTGTTGGTGGTGGACGAGGGCAGTCTGGTGTGTGTTCAGCTCCTCCACTCCGTCCTCACCATGCTCACCAAACACGCACAGCTCAGGAAGTTCGTCATCTTGGGTACGTTCGTTTTTTAAGTTCAGGTTTAAGCTGTACATGTTCGCCCGTCAGGAAGTATGGCCTGTTCCACAGTCTGCCTGTTTGTCTAGGTGATGTGCGTCAGCTGCCCAGTATCCAGCCAGGAAACACCTTGTATGGCCTGTTCCACAGTCTGCCTGTTTGTCTAGGTGATGTGCGTCAGCTGCCCAGTATCCAGCCAGGAAACACCTTGTACGACCTGTTCCACAGTCTGGGCCGAGCCCATTGGGCCATCGAGATGAGGACCAATCACAGAGCTGAGTCTCAACTCATCGTCAACAACGCCGGACAGTAAATATGACATTGGTTTTTGTCTTTTAGTTTCCACACAAACGTAAAAATACCACAGTGACTATTTGATAATATAAAATAAAAAGAACCATGAATTAATTCAGTATGTAGATAGAATATACTTTAGATACAACTTTGAAAATGCAGATATATTAAACTAATTTTCTTGATTTAAAAAAAAAAAAAAATGGCTAATTCTGTAAGATTGTTTTTGTCATGTCCTGATGCCATGACCGTCCATGAGAAACGAAAAATCCTGCGTCTGTCCTTTTAAAAAAAAAAAAAAATCAGAATTGCAGAGATGGGGATGAATCGTAGTTTCAGACCGCTCCACTACGACGCCATCTTGGATCTGAATGGAAGTTACACCATGCCCTCTGAAGACAAGAGGTTCATCCTCATCCTGCTGCCCAACACAGACTCTGACTATGGTGAGTACACCGTGGACTCCATCTGAAAACACAGAACACTACCAATATAATGCAACACAATGTGATGTTGTTTTTCAGACCTTCAGGTGGCTATCGAACTACTATTGAAAGCTGCTCCAGGACTGAGGAATGACGCCACGTCACAGTTCATTGCCTTCAGACGGTAAGACACGCATTACACAGTAGAGTGGTCAGACATGTAGAGGTTATCTACACCGTAGATACTATAGGGACAGTAGAGGGGTTCTCTATACTATAGGGACAGTAGAGGGGTTCTCTATACTATAGGGACAGTAGAGGGGTTATCTATACTATAGGGACAGTAGAGGGGTTCTCTACACCGTAGATACTATAGGGACAGTAGAGGGGTTCTCTATACTATAGGGACAGTAGAGGGGTTCTCTATACTATAGGGACAGTAGAGGGGTTCTCTATACTATAGGGACAGTAGAGGGGTTCTCTATACTATAGGGACAGTAGAGGGGTTCTCTACACCGTAGATACTATAGGGACAGTAGAGGGGTTCTCTATACTATAGGGCCAGTAGAGGGGTTCTCTATACTATAGGGACAGTAGAGGGGTTCTCTATACCATCGATACTATAGGGACAGTAGAGGGGTTCTCTATACCATCGATACTATAGGGACAGTAGAGGGGTTCTCTATACTATAGGGACAGTAGAGGGGTTCTCTATGCTATAGGGACAGTAGAGGGGTTATCTATACTATAGGGACAGTAGAGGGGTTATCTATACTATAGGGACAGTAGAGGGGTTCTCTATACCATGGATACTATAGGGACAGTAGAGGGGTTATCTATACTATAGGGACAGTAGAGGGGTTCTCTATACCATCGATACTATAGGGACAGTAGAGGGGTTCTCTATACCATCGATACTATAGGGACAGTAGAGGGGTTCTCTATACTATAGGGACAGTAGAGGGGTTCTCTATGCTATAGGGACAGTAGAGGGGTTATCTATACTATAGGGCCAGTAGAGGGGTTATCTATACTATAGGGACAGTAGAGGGGTTATCTATACTATAGGGACAGTAGAGGGGTTCTCTATACCATTGATACTATAGGGACAGTAGAGGGGTTCTCTATACCATCGATACTATAGGGACAGTAGAGGGGTTCTCTATACTATAGGGACAGTAGAGGGGTTCTCTATACTATAGGGACAGTAGAGGGGTTCTCTATACTATAGGGACAGTAGAGGGGTTCTCTATACTATAGGGACAGTAGAGGGGTTCTCTATACTATAGGGACAGTAGAGGGGTTCTCTATACTATAGGGACAGTAGAGGGGTTCTCTACACCGTTGATACTATAGGGACAGTAGAGGGGTTCTCTATACTATAGGGACAGTAGAGGGGTTCTCTATACCATTGATACTATAGGGACAGTAGAGGGGTTCTCTATACCATCGATACTATATGGACAGTAGAGGGGTTCTCTATACTATAGGGACAGTAGAGGGGTTCTCTATACTATAGGGCCAGTAGAGGGGTTCTCTATACTATAGGGCCAGTAGAGGGGTTCTCTATACTATAGGGACAGTAGAGGGGTTCTCTATACTATAGGGACAGTAGAGGGGTTCTCTACACCGTTGATACTATAGGGACAGTAGAGGGGTTCTCTATACTATAGGGACAGTAGAGGGGTTCTCTATACCATTGATACTATAGGGACAGTAGAGGGGTTCTCTATACTATAGGGCCAGTAGAGGGGTTCTCTATACTATAGGGACAGTAGAGGGGTTCTCTATACCATTGATACTATAGGGACAGTAGAGGGGTTCTCTATACTATAGGGCCAGTAGAGGGGTTCTCTATACTATAGGGACAGTAGAGGGGTTCTCTATACTATAGGGACAGTAGAGGGGTTCTCTATACCATTGATACTATAGGGACAGTAGAGGGGTTCTCTATACTATAGGGACAGTAGAGGGGTTCTCTATACTATAGGGACAGTAGAGGGGTTCTCTATACCATTGATACTACAGGGACAGTAGAGGGGTTCTCTATACTATAGGGCCAGTAGAGGGGTTCTCTATACTATAGGGACAGTAGAGGGGTTCTCTATACTATAGGGACAGTAGAGGGGTTCTCTATACTACAGGGACAGTAGAGGGGTTCTCTATACTATAGGGACAGTAGAGGGGTTCTCTATACTATAGGGACAGTAGAGGGGTTCTCTATAGTATAGGGCCAGTAGAGGGGTTCTCTATACTATAGGGACAGTAGAGGTTTTCTATATTAAGACCTGTATCTTAACTGTAGCTGTTTGTTTTTCAGAAAGGAGTGTGTCTTGATCAATGAGCTTTGCTGCAAACATTACTGCGACCACCGCACCAAGTAAGTTACTGTACTGCTATAGGAAGTGATGCTGTTTCTACTGCTATAGGAAGTGATGCTGTTTCTACTGCTATAGGAAGTGATGCTGTTTCTACTGCTATAGGAAGTGATGCTGTTTCTACTGCTATAGGAAGTGATGCTGTTTCTACTGCTATAGGAAGTGATGCTGTTTCTACTGCTATAGGAAGAGATGCTGTTTCTACTGCTATAGGAAGAGATGCTGTTTCTACTGCTATAGGAAGTGATGCTGTTTCTACTGCTATAGGAAGTGATGCTGTTTCTACTGCTATAGGAAGTGATGCTGTTTCTACTGCTATAGGAAGTGATGCTGTTTCTACTGCTATAGGAAGAGATGCTGTTTCTACTGCTATAGGAAGTGATGCTGTTTCTACTGCTATAGGAAGTGATGCTGTTTCTACTGCTATAGGAAGTGATGCTGTTTCTACTGCTATAGGAAGTGATGCTGTTTCTACTGCTATAGGAAGTGATGCTGTTTCTACTGCTATAGGAAGTGATGCTGTGTCTACTGCTATAGGAAGATATGCTGTTTCTACTGCTATAGGAAGTGATGCTGTTTCTACTGCTATAGGAAGTGATGCTGTTTCTACTGCTATAGGAAGTGATGCTGTTTCTACTGCTATAGGAAGAGATGCTGTTTCTACTGCTATAGGAAGTGATGCTGTTTCTACTGCTATAGGAAGTGATGCTGTTTCTACTGCTATAGGAAGTGATGCTGTTTCTACTGCTATAGGAAGTGATGCTGTGTCTACTGCTGTAGGAAGATATGATGTTTCTACTGCTATAGGAAGTGATGCTGTTTCTACTGCTATAGGAAGAGATGCTGTTTCTACTGCTATAGGAAGTGATGCTGTTTCTACTGCTATAGGACATGATGCTGTTTCTACTGCTATAGGAAGAGTTGCTGTTTCTACTGCTATAGGAAGTGATGCTGTTTCTACTGCTATAGGAAGTGATGCTGTTTCCACTGCTATAGGAAGTGATGCTGTTTCTACTGCTATAGGAAGAGATGCTGTTTCTACTGCTATAGGAAGAGATGCTGTTTCTACTGCTATAGGAAGAGATGCTGTTTCTACTGCTATAGGAAGAGATGCTGTAGGGAGAGATGCTGTTTCTACTGCTATAGGAAGAGATGCTGTAGGAAGAGATGCTGTTTCTACTGCTATAGGAAGAGATGCTGTAGGGAGAGAGGACGTTTCTGCCACTGGGGGGTTAAGAAGAGATATTGTTTCTACTGCTGTGTAATGAGTGGACCACCAGATAGAGCTGTTGTACCAGTTGTAAAAAGGAAGAATGTGCAATGTGAGGAGGCAGAGGAGACTTGCCTCGTCTCCTAGATCCCGTTTGTTTCTGTTAGAAATCCCAGCTGGCCTCCTTATCTGTAGATAGATAAATAATTTGGGTTTGATGTGTCGATCTTTTTACCTCAGAAACAACAAGAACCGACTAGATTTCCAGCCGAGAGATAAAGTCTGCTGTACAAAGAACGGCTACGTCACAGACAGGAACAAGGAAGTGTCTCCCGAAGCAGAGGACTTGGAGAACAGCTACGTATCTGACAGGGCCAGGACCAAGCGGAGACTTTCTGGTCTGGACGGAGGGGAGAGACGGAGAGGGAACGGGGCCACACAGAGAGACGGAAGTGGTGACAAAATGAAAACTAAAGAGAAGAATAAAGAGCGTCTGTGTAACGGAGAGATATTCTTCATTAAACATGTGAGAGACGAGAGGACCAATAGTTACACGTGTTTTAGGCTATTCTGTAAGCTGCTCAATTCTAATTGGCTGAGCCGTGCTCTTGGGTTGTGTCTCCTCCTATGACAGGACGTGACAGAGGAGGAGGCGGGCTCACAGCGGAGCAGGAAGCAGAGGTACTTGACTCTGGATGATGGTGACGGACGGGAGCTGTGTGTTTCCTTCAGGGAGCTGCAGAGAGAATGTAAACTGCAACACGCCTGGGCTAGGACCATACACACCTTCCAGGTGTGTGTGTGTGTGTGTGTGTGTGTGTGTGTGTGTGTGTGTTCTCTCTGTCTCCATTCATAAACTGATGAGAAAATTATTTAAACTAAGCAGTTCAGTAGATTCTAACTAGTTACACATTTTCTCTGATGGAATTCTTCAGTTGTACTGTGCCTTCCTTCTCTGTGCGTCAGGGGTCGGAGACCGAGACGATTGTGTACGTGCTGGGTAACGGTAGCGTCCAGACGTGGAAGCACGTGTACACGGCTGTGACACGGGGACAGAAGCGTGTATATGTCATAGCCAAGCGTGAGGGCATGGCCTCGGCCATAAAGAGACGCATCATCCCACGTAACACCAGGCTGGGAACCCTGGTCAAAGAGCTGCTGGTCCAGCCTGGGGCTGAGGGGCAGGACCAACCAACCAGAACCAACCCCAGCCGGGTACACCTCGCAGGGCAGCCCCAGGCTTCGGACCTACACCAGACCACTCCTCTGGCCTCACAGACACCTAGCGGGTCTCTAAGGACCCCCTACAAAACCCCTATAGCAGCACCCAGACTCATCTCTACGCCCAGCCTAGCAGTCCCACTTCACGCCAATCGTGTCCCAGTCCCACTCTACGTCGGTCCTACCCAGGAAGCTGTGGAGAAATGAGCCTCCAACAGCTCCTCAGGCAGATGCCTCAGACACCTCTCTAATGGACGACATCACTTTCAGTCAGGCATATACCTGGTCGCCTATGAACAGCAGCTCTGAGACCCTCTCAGGAGCAGCCTGGGTCGTGTGAGGAAGGAGGAGGAGGAGGAAGGGATCGAGATGGAGGCTGGCCACAGCAGCGCTGTGAGAGGATGGACACATGGGGAAGGGTTCACATTTAGCTGCTCGGTCTGGGGTTGAGAGCACCCTTCCAAGAGGACGCTCAGTCCTGACAGTGAGAAACAGAATGTAACTCCTCATAAACAGATCAAGGTAAGAGGAGGAGGAGGAGGAGGAGGGGTTATTTTTAGTAGAAGTGGTTGAGGGTGGGAGGAGGAGGGGTTATTTTAGTAGGGAATTAGTGGTTGGGGTGAGGAGGAGGAGTATATTTTAGTAGAAGTGGTTGGGTGGGGAGGGGAGGGGGTTATTTTAGTAGAAGTGGTTGAGGAGGAGGAGGAGGAGGAGGGGTTATTTTAGTAGAAGTGGTTGAGGTGAGGTGTTGGAGGGGTTATTTTAGTAGAAGTGGTTGAGGTGTGGAGGAGGAGGGGTTATTTTAGTAGAAGTGGTTGAGGAGGAGCAGGAGGAGGAGGGGTTATTTTAGTAGAAGTGGTTGAGGTGTGGAGGAGGAGGGGTTATTTTAGTAGAAGTGGTTGAGGAGGAGGAGGGGTTATTTTAGTAGAAGTGGTTGAGGAGGAGGAGGGGTTGTACCGTAGAAGTGGTTGAGGTGGGAGGGAGGAGGGGTTATTTTAGTAGAAGTGGTTGAGGTGAGGAGGAGGGGGGGTTATTTTAGTAGAAGTGGTTGAGGTGAGGAGGAGGAGTTATTTTAGTAGAAGTGGTTGAGGTGTGGAGGGGGAGGGGTTATTTATAGTAGAAGTGGTTGAGGTGGGGAGGAGGGAGGGTGTACCGTAGAAGTGGTTGGAGGAGGGGTTGTTTTTAGTAGAAGTGGTTGAGGTGAGGAGGAGGAGGAGGAGGGGTTATTTTAGTAGAAGTGGTTGAGGTGTGGAGGAGGGGGGTTTATCTTAGAAGTGGTTGAGGTGAGGAGGAGGGGTTATTTTAGTAGAAGTGGTTGAGGTGTGGAGGAGGAGGAGGGGTTATTTTAGTAGAAGTGGTTGAGGTGAGGAGGAGGAGGAGGAGGAGGAGGAGGGGTTATTTTAGTAGAAGTGGTTGAGGTGAGGAGGGAGAGAGAGGAGGAGGAGGGGTTATTTTTGTAGAGAAGATGGTTGAGGTGTGGAGGGGGGGTTATTTTAGAAGTGGTTGAGGTGAGGAGGAGGGGTTATTTTAGTAGAAGTGGTTGAGGTGTGGAGGAGGAGGGGTTATTTTAGTAGAAGTGGTTGAGGTGAGGAGGAGGAGGAGGAGGAGGAGGAGGAGGAGGGGTTATTTTAGTAGAAGTGGTTGAGGTGGGGAGGAGGAGGAGGAGGGGTTATTTTGGTGAATAGTGGTTGAGGTGTGGAGGAGGAGGAGGAGGGGTTATTTTAGTAGAAGTGGTTGAGGTGAGGAGGAGGAGGGGTTATTTTAGTAGAAGTGGTTGAGGTGAGGAGGAGGGGTTGTCTAAGTAGAAGTGGTTGAGGTGTGGAGGAGGAGGAGGGGTTATTTTAGTAGAAGTGGTTGAGGAGGAGGAGGAGGAGGGAGGGGGTTATTTTAGTAGAAGTGGTTGAGGAGGAGGAGGAGGAGAGGAGTATGTCGTAGAAGTGGTTGAGGTGTGGAGGAGGAGGAGGAGGAGGAGGGGTTATTTTAGTAGAAGTGGTTGAGGTGTGGAGAGAGGAGGAGGAGGGAGGGGGTTATTTTAGTAGAAGTGGTTGAGGTGAGGAGGAGGAGGGGAGGGGTTATTTTACGTAGAAGTGGTTGAGGTGTGGAGGGAGGGAGGGAGGGAGGGGTTATTTTAGTAGAAGTGGTTGAGGTGTGGAGGAGGAGGAGGGGTTATTTTAGTAGAAGTGGTTGAGGTGTGGAGGAGGAGGAGGAGGGGTTATTTTAGTAGAAGTGGTTGAGGTGTGGAGGAGGAGGAGGAGGAGGGGTTATTTTAGTAGAAGTGGTTGAGGTGGGGAGGAGGAGGGGGGGGGTTATTTTAGTAGAAGTGGTTGAGGTGTGGAGGGAGGAGGAGGGAGGTTGTACGTAGAAGTGGTTGAGGTGTGGAGGAGGAGGAGGAGGAGGGAGAGGAGGGGTTATTTGAGTAGAAGTGGTTGAGGTGGGGAGGGAGAGGAGGAGGAGGAGGGGGGGTTATTTTAGTAGAAGTGGTTGAGGTGTGGAGGAGGAGGAGGGGGGGTTATTTATAGTAGAAGTGGTTGAGGTGTGGAGGAGGAGGGGGGGTTATTTTAGTAGAAGTGGTTGAGTGTGAGGAGGAGGGGTTATTTAGTAGAAGTGGTTGAGGTGGGGGGGTTATTTTAGTAGAAGTGGTTGAGGTGGAGGGGGTTATTTTAGTAGAAGTGGTTGAGGTGTGGAGGAGGAGGAGGGGTTATTTTAGTCAGAAGTGGTTGGAGGGAGGAGGAGGAGGGGTTATTTTAGTAGAAGTGGTTGAGGAGGAGGAGGAGGAGGGTTATTTTCGTAGAAGTGGTTGAGGTGTGGAGGAGGGAGGGAGGAGGAGGGAGGGAGGGGTTCTGTTAGTAGAAGTGGTTGAGGTGTGAGGAGGAGGAGGAGGAGGAGGGAGGGAGGAGGAGGGGTTATTTTAGTAGAAGTGGTTGAGGTGTTGGAGGAGGAGGAGGGGTTATTTAGTAGAAGTGGTTAGGTGGAGGAGGGGGAGGGGTTATTTTAGTAGAAGTGGTTGAGGTGTGGAGGAGGAGGAGGGGTTATTTTAGTAGAAGTGGTTGGTGTGGAGGAGGAGGAGGGGTTATTTAGTAGAAGTGGTTGAGGTGTGGAGGAGGAGGGGTTATTTTAGTAGAAGTGGTTGAGTGTGGAGGAGGAGGAGGGGTTATTTTAGTAGAAGTGGTTGAGGTGGGGAGGAGGAGGAGGGGGGGGGGTTGCGCCGTAGAAGTGGTTGGTGTGGAGGAGGAGTTGTACGTAGAAGTGGTTGAGGTGTGGAGGAGGAGGAGGAGGGGTTATTTTAGTAGAAGTGGTTGAGGTGGGGAGGAGAGAGGAGGAGGGAGTTATTGTTTGAGTAGAAGTGGTTGAGGTGTGGAGGAGGAAGGAGGGGGGGTTATTTTAGTAGAAGTGGTTGAGGTGTGTGAGGAGGGGAGAGTGTCGTAGAAGTGGTTGAGGTGTGGAGGAGGAGGAGGGGTTATTTTAGTAGAAGTGGTTGAGGTGTGGAGGAGGGGTTGTTTTAGTAGAAGTGGTTGAGGTGGGGAGGAGGAGGAGGGAGGGGGTTATTTAGAGTAGAAGTGGTTGAGGTGAGGAGGAGGAGGGGTTATTTTAGTAGAAGTGGTTGAGGTGAGGAGGAGGGGGGGTTATTTTAGTAGAAGTGGTTGAGGTGGGGAGGAGGAGGAGGGGTTATTTTAGTAGAAGTGGTTGAGGTGAGGAGGAGGGGTTATTTACGTAGAAGTGGTTGAGGTGTGGAGGAGGGAGGAGGGGGGAGTTTCGTAGAAGTGGTTGAGGTGTGGAGGAGGAGGAGGAGGGGGGTTATTTTAGTAGAAGTGGTTGAGGTGTGGAGGAGGAGGGGGGGCTATTTTAGTAGAAGTGGTTGAGGTGTGGAGGGAGGAGGAGGAGGGGGGGTTATTTTAGTAGAAGTGGTTGAGGTGAGGTGTGGAGGAGGGGGGGGGGTTATTTTAGTAGAAGTGGTTGAGGTGTGGAGGAGGAGGGGTTATTTTAGTAGAAGTGGTTGAGGTGGGGAGGGGTTATTTTAGAGTAGAAGTGGGTGAGGAGGAGGGGTTATTTTGGTGAAGTGGTTGAGGTGGGGAGGAGGAGGAGGAGGTGGGGTTATTTTAGTAGAAGTGGTTGAGGTGGGGAGGAGGAGGAGGGGTTATTTTAGTAGAAGTGGTTGAGGTGTGGGGGAGGGGTTATTTTAGTAGAAGTGGTTGAGGTGAGGAGGAGGAGGGGTTATTTTAGTAGAAGTGGTTGAGGTGGGGAGGAGGAGGAGGGGAAATTTTAGTAGAAGTGGTTGAGGTGTGGAGGAGGAGGGGTTATTTTAGTAGAAGTGGTAGGAGTGTGGAGGAGGAGGGGTTATTTTAGTAGAAGTGGTTGAGGTGGGGAGGAGGAGGGGTTATTTTAGTAGAAGTGGTTGAGGTGTGGAGGAGGGGGGGTTATTTTAGAAGTGGTTGAGGTGAGGAGGAGGGGTTATTTTAGTAGAAGTGGTTGAGGTGTGGAGGAGGAGGGGTTATTTTAGTAGAAGTGGTTGAGGTGAGGAGGAGGGGTTATTTTAGTAGAAGTGGTTGAGTGGGGACGAGGAGGAGGAGGAGGGGTTTATCTAGTAGAAGTGGTTGAGGTGAGGAGGAGGGGTTATTTTAGTAGAAGTGGTTGAGGTGAGGAGGAGGAGGGAGGGGGTTATTTTAGTAGAAGTGGTTGAGGTGTGGAGGAGGAGGGGTTATTTTAGTAGAAGTGGTTGAGGAGAGAGGAGGAGGAGGAGGAGGGGTTATTTTAGTAGAAGTGGTTGAGGTGGGGAGGAGGAGGAGGGGTTATTTTAGTAGAAGTGGTTGAGGTGAGGAGGAGGAGGGGTTATTTTAGTAGAAGTGGTTGAGGTGTGGAGGAGGAGGAGGGGGGGTTATTTTAGTAGAAGTGGTTGAGGTGTGGAGGAGGAGGAGGGGGGTTATTTTAGTAGAAGTGGTTGAGGTGTGGAGGGGAGGATATTTTAGTAGAAGTGGTTGAGGTGAGGTGTGGAGGGAGGAGGGGGGGGGGGTGTTTTAGTAGAAGTGGTTGAGGTGTGGAGGAGGAGGAGGGGTTATTTTAGTAGAAGTGGTTGAGGTGGGGAGGGGTTATTTTAGTAGAAGTGGGTGAGGAGGAGGGGTTATTTTAGTAGAAGTGGTTGAGGTGGGGAGGAGGAGGAGGAGGGGTTATTTTAGTAGAAGTGGTTGAGGTGGGAGGGAGGAGGAGGGGTTGTGAGTAGAAGTGGTTGGTGTGGAGGGAGGGGTTATTTTAGTAGAAGTGGTTGAGGTGAGGAGGAGGAGGGGTTATTTTAGTAGAAGTGGTTGAGGTGAGGAGGAGGGGTTATTTTAGTAGAAGTGGTTGAGGTGTGGAGGAGGGGTTATTTTAGTGGAAGTGGTTGAGGTGTGGAGGAGGGGTTATTTTAGTAGAAGTGGTTGAGGTGGGGAGGAGGAGGGGTTATTTTAGTAGAAGTGGTTGAGGTGAGGAGGAGGAGGGGTTATTTTAGTAGAAGTGGTTGAGGTGTGGAGGAGGAGGGGTTATTTTAGTAGAAGTGGGTGAGGAGGAGGGGTTATTTCTAGTAGAAGTGGTTGAGGTGGGGAGGAGGAGGGGGGGTTATTTTAGTAGAAGTGGTTGAGGTGTGGAGGGAGGGAGGGGTTGTTTAGTAGAAGTGGGTGAGGAGGAGGAGGGGTTATTTTAGTAGAAGTGGTTGAGTGTGGAGGAGGAGGGGTTATTTTAGTAGAAGTGGGTGAGGAGGAGGGGTTATTGTAGTTAGAAGTGGTTGAGGTGGGGAGGAGGAGGGGGGGTTATTTTCATGCAGAAGTGGTTGAGGTGGGGAGGAGGAGGAGGAGGGGTTATTTTAGTAGAAGTGGTTGGTGTGGAGGAGGAGGGGTTATTTTGGTCGAAGTGGTGAGGTGGAGGAGCTATCTAGTGAAGATGGTTGAGGTGAGGAGGAGGTACCGTAGAAGTGGGTGAGGAGTTGGAGGGGTTATTTTGAGTAGAAGTGGTTGAGGTGAGGAGGAGGGGGGGGGGGGGGGTTGTGTCTAGTAGAAGTGGTTGAGGTGGGGAGGAGGAGTGGTTATTTTAGTAGAAGTGGGTGAGGAGGAGGAGGGGTTATTTTAGTAGAAGTGGTTGAGGTGGGGAGGAGGGGAGGAGGGGTCTGTTTCAGTAGAAGTGGTTGAGGTGGGGAGGAGGAGGAGGAGATTTTGGTGGAGTTGGTGAGGAGTGAGGAGGAGGAGGAGGGGTTATTTTAGTAGAAGTGGTTGAGGTGAGGAGGAGGAGGAGGGTTGTTTAGTAGAAGTGGTTGGGGTGAGGAGGAAGAGGTTACTTTAGTAGAAGTGGTTGAGGTGTGGAGGAGGAGGAGGGGTTATTTAAGTAGAAGTGGTTGAGGTGAGGAGGAGGGGTTATTTAAGTAGAAGTGGGTGAGGAGAAGGGACTATTATTCATGAGAAGTGGTTGAGGTGAGGAGGAGGAGGGGTTATTTTAGTAGAAGTGGTTGAGGTGGGAGGAAGGGTGCTGCCGTAGAAGTGGGTGAGGAGGAGGAGGGGTTATTTTAGTCAGAAGTGGTTGAGTGGGGAGGAGGAGGAGGAGGGGTTATTTTTAGTAGAAGTGGTTGAGGTGAGGAGGAGGAGGGGTTATTTTAGTAGAAGTGGTTGAGGTGTGGAGGAGGAGGGGTTATTTTAGTAGAAGTGGTTGAGGTGGGGAGGAGGGAGGAGGAGGAGGGGTTATTTTAGTAGAAGTAGATGTGTGGTGGAGGAGGGGTTATTTTAGTGGGAGTTGGTTGATGTGTGGTGGAGGAGGGGTTATTTTAGTAGAAGTGGTTGAGGTGGGGAGGAGGAGGAGGAGGAGGGGTTATTTTAGTAGAAGTGGTTGAGTGGGGAGGAGGAGGGGGGGTTGTTTTAGTAGAAGTGGTTGAGGTGAGGAGGAGGAGGAGGAGGAGGAGGAGGAGGGGTTATTTTCATGTAGAAGTGGTTGAGGTGTGGAGGAGGAGGAGGGGTTATTTTAGTAGAAGTGGTTGAGGTGAGGAGGAGGAGGGGTTATTTTAGTAGAAGTGGTTGAGGTGAGGAGGAGGGATTTGTACGTAGAAGTGGTTGAGGTGGGGAGGAGGTGGAGGAGTATCTTGGTGGATGGTGGGTGGGGAGGAGGAGGAGGAGGAGGAGGGGTTATTTAGTAGAAGTGGTTGAGGTGAGGAGGAGGGAGGGAGGGGTTATTTTAGTAGAAGTGGTTGAGGTGTGGAGGAGGAGGAGGGGTTATTTTAGTAGAAGTGGTTGAGGTGAGGAGGAGGGGGGGTTATTTTAGTCGAAGTGGTTGAGGTGGGGAGGAGGAGGAGGAGGGGTTATTTTAGTAGAAGTGGTTGAGGTGGGGAGGAGGAGGAGGGAGTATCTAGTAGAAGTGGTTGAGGTGTGGAGGAGGAGGAGGGGTTATTTTAGTAGAAGTGGTTGAGGTGAGGAGGAGGAGGAGGGGTTATTTTAGTAGAAGTGGTTGAGGTGGGGAGGAGGAGGAGGGGGGGTTATTTTAGTAGAAGTGGTTGAGGTGGGGAGGAGGAGGGGGGGTTATTTTAGTAGAAGTGGTTTAGGTGTGGAGGAGGAGGAGGAGGGGTTATTTTAGTAGAAGTGGTTGAGGTGGGGAGGAGGAGGAGGGGTTATTTTAGTAGAAGTGGTTGAGGTGTGGAGGAGGAGGAGGGGTTATTTTAGTAGAAGTGGTTGAGGTGGGGAGGAGGAGGAGGGGTTATTTTAGTAGAAGTGGTTGAGGTGGGGAGGAGGAGGGGTTATTTTAGTAGAAGTGGTTGAGGTGTGGAGGAGGAGGGGTTATTTTAGTAGAAGTGGTTGAGGTGGGGAGGAGGAGGAGGAGGGGTTATTTTAGTAGAAGTGGTTGAGGTGTGGAGGAGGAGGAGGGGTTATTTTAGTAGAAGTGGTTGAGGTGGGGAGGAGGAGGGGTTATTTTAGTAGAAGTGGTTGAGGTGTGGAGGAGGAGGAGGGGTTATTTTAGTAGAAGTGGTTGAGGTGGGGAGGAGGAGGAGGGGTTATTTTAGTAGAAGTGGTTGAGGTGGGGAGGAGGAGGGGTTATTTTAGTAGAAGTGGTTGAGGTGTGGAGGAGGAGGAGGAGGAGGAGGAGTTATTTTAGTAGAAGTGGCTGAGGTGGGGAGGAGGAGGGGTTATTGTAGTAGAAGTGGTTGAGGTGAGGAGGAGGAGGAGGAGGGGTTATTTTAGTAGAAGTGGTTGAGGTGGGGAGGAGGAGGAGGGGTTATTTTAGTAGAAGTGGTTGAGGTGGGGAGGAGGAGGGGTTATTTTAGTAGAAGTGGTTGAGGTGGGGAGGAGGAGGAGGGGTTATTTTAGTAGAAGTGGTTGAGGTGGGGAGGAGGGGTTATTTTAGTAGAAGTGGTTGAGGTGGGGAGGAGGAGGAGGAGGAGGGGTTATTTTAGTAGAAGTGGTTGAGGTGGGGAGGAGGAGGAGGAGGGGTTATTTTAGTAGAAGTGGTTGAGGTGGGGAGGAGGAGAGGGTTATTTTAGTAGAAGTGGTTGAGGTGGGGAGGAGGAGGAGGAGGGGGGGGTATTTTAGTAGAAGTGGTTGAGGTGGGGAGGAGGGGTTATTTTAGTTAGAAGTGGTTGAGGTGGGGAGGAGGAGGGGTTATTTTAGTAGAAGTGGTTGAGGTGGGGAGGAGGAGGGGTTAATTTAGTAGAAGTGGTTGAGGTGTGAAGGAGGAGGAGGGGTTATTTTAGTAGAAGTGGTTGAGGTGAGGAGGAGGGGGGGTTATTTTAAGCGAGTCAGTTGGGAAGAGTTATCACGTTTCTCTGACTCCATCTTGTTGTTGTGTCATCTGTGTAGGTGGAGCCATTCGAATCACCGCTGGGCTGTTCCAGACTGCAGCAGCTCGCCCTCTGCACGCCCACCTCCCACGGCAAACGGCTTTTCCAAGGTCCACCCTCCGATCAGGACTGAACGTCTTCTCTCCCTGACCCATTGAAACCAGGATATCTTATGATTGATGGCCACTACTGCATTGATACCAGGATATCTTATGATTGATGGCCACTACTGCATTGATACCAGGATATCTTATGATTGATGGCCACTACTGCATTGATACCAGGATATCTTATGATTGATGGCCACTACTGCATTGATACCAGGATATCTTATGATTGATGGCCACTACTGCATTGATACCAGGATATCTTATGATTGATGGCCACTACTGCATTGATACCAGGATATCTTATGATTGATGGCCACTACTGCATTGATACCAGGATATCTTATGATTGATGGCCACTACTGCATTGATACCAGGATATCTTATGATTGATGGCCACTACTGCATTGATACCAGGATATCTTATGATTGATGGCCACTACTGCATTGATACCAGGATATCTTATGATTGATGGCCACTACTGCATTGATACCAGGATATCTTATGATTGATGGCCACTACTGCATTGATACCAGGATATCTTATGATTGATGGCCACTACTGCATTGATACCAGGATATCTTAATCAAATCATATTTTATACGTCACATGCACGGAATACAAGTGTAGACCTTACCATGAAATGCTTACTTACAAGCCCATAACCAATAATGCAATTTTAATTAAAAATAAGAGTTAAGAATGATATTTACTAAATAAACTCGTTTTTTAAAAAGTAACGCAATAAAAATAAAAATAGTGAGGTTATATACAGGGGGTACCGGTACCGAGACAATGTGTAGGGGGGTAGAGGTTAGTCGAGGTGATTGAGGTAGGTAGGGGTAACGTGACTATGCATAGATCATAGAGAGGAGCATTAGTGGGGGGGGGGTGGGGGGGGGGGTTCAATGTAAATAGTCTGGTGGCCAGTTGATGAACTGTTCAGCAGTCTTATGGCTTCTGGGTGGGAGCTGTTAAGGAGCCTTTTGGACTTGATGCTCCGGTACCACTTGCCGTGCGGTAGCAGAGAGAACCGTCTATGACTGGGGTGGCTGGAGTCTATTTTTAGGCCCTTCCTCTGACACCGCCTGGTATAGAGGTCCTGGATGGCAGGAAGCTCGGCCCCAGTGATGTACTGGGCCGTACCCACTTCCCTCTGTGGCGCCTTGCGGTCGGAATCCCCTCCGGCGCCATCATTAGACAGGAAACTGCATTACTATCTGTTTATTTTAAATGTTTTAATTGCTATACATCTGGGCTTGTATCATTTTATTGATCAAGAGCCTCAGATGAGATCATTTCATCAGTTTGTTTGCAATCAAATCAGCCATGTTGTTTATTTTTTACTCTGTAAATCACCTCAGCCATGTTGTTTATTTTTCCACTCTGTAAATCACCTCAGCCATGTTGTTTATTTTTCCACTCTGTAAATCACCTCAGCCATGTTGTTTATTTTTCCACTCTGTAAATCACCTCAGCCATGTTGTTGTCTTCCCACTCTGTAAATCACCTCAGCCATGTTGTTTATTTTTTACTCTGTAAATCACCTCAGCCATGTTGTTTATTTTTTACTCTGTAAATCACCTCAGCCATGTTGTTTATTTTTTACTCTGTAAATCACCTCAGCCATGTTGTTTATTTTTCCACTCTGTAAATCACCTCAGCCATGTTGTTTATTTTTTACTCTGTAAATCACCTCAGCCATGTTGTTTATTTTTCCACTCTGTAAATCACCTCAGCCATGTTGTTTATTTTTCCACTCTGTAAATCACCTCAGCCATGTTGTTGTCTTTCCACTCTGTAAATCACCTCAGCCATGTTGTTTATTTTTCCACTCTGTAAATCACCTCAGCCATGTTGTTATTTTTCCACTCTGTAAATCACCTCAGCCATGTTGTTGTCTTTCCACTCTGTAAATCACCTCAGCCATGTTGTTTATTTTTCCACTCTGTAAATCACCTCAGCCATGTTGTTTATTTTTCCACTCTGTAAATCACCTCAGCCATGTTGTTTATTTTTCCACTCTGTAAATCACCTCAGCCATGTTGTTTATTTTCCCACTCTGTAAATCACCTCAGCCATGTTGTTTATTTTTCCACTCTGTAAATCACCTCAGCCATGTTGTTGTTATTTTTCCACTCTAAATCACCTCAGCCATGTTGTTTATTTTTCCACTCTGTAAATCACCTCAGCCATGTTGTTTATTTTTCCACTCTGTAAATCTTTTTTTATTGTTTCTCTTTTCTCGGCCATACAAAGGTTTACAGCTGGAGGAATTCCCAAAGTTATACATAGACGATAAATATCATGCTACCAAAGTATTAAATTTGTACAAAAATACTTTTACAGGTCATAATACCGGTCCATTAGAAATAAAAATACAATTTTTCAGGGACTTAAACAGTGAGTTTCTTTAACTGTATCATACATTGAATGATGGTTGACCCCACTATGGTAATTGGCAGTGTGTACTCCAGTATTAAGAACAGAAAAATGACCACTCCACCTGAGCTATTTAACTCAAAGGCTTCGTCTGCATAAGTCCAAAAGCTTGTTCTCTGTAGCGTTGAGGTGAATTGTAAAGAAACCTAAGGTGCAAATGTCTGCAATGAACTGTATCTGTGGTTAAATAAACCACTGGTTGGTTGGTTGTTTTATTGACACAGCGAATGGCTTGAGATTCAACTGAACTCTTTTTAAAAGACAACAATAGTAGCAGTGACTGGAAGTAGTCAATTATTACTGTTGGGCTACTACGGTTGAACTGTGTGTAGTCATTGCCAGTAGCTGAGATGTCAGTCATTTCAGTAGCTGAGTATCCAGTGCATTTGATGTCAGCCATTTCAGTAGCTGAGATGTCAGTCATTTCAGTAGTTGAGATGTCAGTCATTTCAGTAGCTGAGATGTCAGCCATTTCAGTAGCTGAGATGTCAGTCATTTCAGTAGCTGAGATGTCAGCCATTTCAGTAGCTGAGTATCCAGTGCATTTGATGTCAGCCATTTCAGTAGTTGAGATGTCAGTCATTTCAGTATACAGTGCATTTGATGTCAGCCATTTCAGTAGTTAAGTATTGGGAGTTGTCCATGTATAAATACAGCACTTGAAAGTGAACATTTGAGACGACGTGGCTTTTCCAACAGTCTCTATGGCGCAAGTGAGAGAGATGGAGAGCGAGATCGTTGTCTAAATAAGAGATCGAGTGGTTGGTTATATAGTGGGACGGATAATGCTGTCGTACGTGAGCCATTTCCACACAACAACAACAAAATAGTGAGACCATAGAAATAGAAATCATAGAATGGGATTTTTTTTCCCCCATTTCAAGTCTGATCTAGTTCTGTAAGCACTGAAGACAGAGGTGACGTCACTGAAGACAGAGAGGTGACGTCACTGAAGACAGAGAGGTGACGTCACCGAAGACAAGAGAGGTGACGTCACCGAAGACAGAGAGGTGACGTCACCGAAGACAGAGAGGTGACGTCACCGAAGACAGAGAGGTGACGTCACCGAAGACAGAGGTGACGTCACCGAAGACAGAGAGGTGACGTCACCGAAGACAGAGAGGTGACGTCACCGAAGACAGAGAGGTGACGTCACCGAAGACAGAGAGGTGACGTCACCGAAGACAGAGAGGTGACGTCACCGAAGACAGAGAGGTGACGTCACCGAAGACAGAGAGGTGACGTCACCGAAGACAGAGAGGTGACATCACTCATCCAGAAAAAAGCCACTGGTTTACATGAAGTACAGGGTTCGGGAACGTCTGTTTCGTCACAGGTCAGCCTGCTTTTGAACAGACACCTCTTTTTTTCTGGTGTCAGTTTGTTTTTTTATGAAGTGAAAATCTACTGGAATTACATCTTGTTGCCGTAACCTTGCTGCCTTACCATTATAGGGTAAGGCATTACACTGGACCCTTCAACATACACCTCTACATCTCTCCATCATCATCATCAAACAAGTGTCATTTTCTATATTACAAATTCTTTGTTATTATTTGAAGCCTTTTTTTGGGGGGGGGGGCAAACCTCGGAAAAACAATGAACCGTACATAAACATACTTTAAACAAAGCCAGTATCACACAGATTAGCATATTAGTTGATATTTACTCAAACAGGGTACAGGGATGGTGGGATATAAAATAGAAAAGCTGTTTTGAATTACTTGGGTTATTTTAGATTTTACCTCATGCTTTCCCCCGCCCCTCCCCTTAAATCAATGGGTCATTTTGATTGGATGGTAGAAATGAAATCAGTAACGTTACTATTCTGGGTGGGATATTTACGGTTGATTTGATATCTGGTTGGTTGGCGCTCTTTTCAGATCGTCGTTTTAAAAGGATAAAATGACTGCTATAATATGAGTGTCGTTTTTTTCTAAACCCAGTTTTATAGGTGCCTCTTCCTAAGTAGCAGTTAGTTTCAGTACCGATGAAACTACCTGCGATGTGCTGTCCAATGTTCTGAAGTAGTAGGACTTTCTCTCTGGGGCCTCCCGTAGCGGCTCAGCGGTCTAAAGTACTGCCTTTGCAGGGCTCGAGGCGTCACTACAGCCCCGGTCTCCATCCCAGACTGTGTTACAGCCGGGCCGAGACCAGGAGACCCATGAAGCGGCGCACAATTGGCCGAGCGTTGTCCTGGTTAGGGGAGGTTTTGGCCCAGCGTTGTCCTGGTTAGGGGAGGGTTTGGCCCAGCGTTGTCCTGGTTAGGGGAGGGTTTGGCCCGGACGGGATTTCCTTGTCCCATTGCGCTCTAGCGACTCCTTGTGGCGGGTTGAGCGCCTGCAAGCTGACTTCAGTCGCCAGTGGTGCGGCTTGCTTCGGGGTTAAGCGAGCAGTGTGTCAAGAAGCAGTGTGGCTTGCCAGGGTCGTGTTTCGGAGGACGCATGGCTCTCGACCTTCACCTCTCCCTGTACGGGAGTTGCAGCGATGGGGCAAGATTGTAACTACTAATTGGATATCACAATTATTTTTAAACTCTATCTCTGGTTCCTGTAACAGCACAGTGTTAGCATACCTATTTCACTCATACTGTATGCAGGCAAGTCAGACTCAGGACCACAGAGTCAGTTCTTCCTCCTTTACTAGTGCAGCTGTAAGGAAGCACATTGCATATATCACCTCCTCGTACAGTAAAAAAAAAATCTCTTCTGCATCTATTTATGAAAATAGATCTATGTCCAAATGAAGGATAAGGTGCTTCAGGGAAATGGGCGATCCTGTATTCTAGGATTCAGAGAAGTCGCCATTTTGTTTTTGGGGAATTGCAGATTGTGTTTTGTTGTTTTGTTTCTTTCTAATTGCGCGTAGCCTAGATAAAGCTGCTTCTTCATTCTCTTCCCCAAAGCAAAGCTTTTTAAATCCTTTTCATATATTATGCTTCTAGGTCAACCAGTGTGCTTGGTGACATGCATGGAGCGGAGACGTCACTTCTAGTCTCGTCTGCCAAACGCATTGTGATGAAGCCTAAGGGGACGACTGACTGTCCCGGTTCCATTTCAACATCCTCCTCCTCAGTCTTGTCTACGAGAGGCAGGACTACAGTACAGGCTTCAGAAAATAAATGGGGCTAACGTTTAAAATATTGTGCTATTTTCCAGATGTTTTTTTTCTTTTCTTTCTTCCCCCAAGTCAAATAGTCTACTTAAAAATCATTGGGAAGAAGTGAGACGCAGTACTGATATTTTCTCTGTAAAAACCATTAGAAATCACAGGGGGGAGGGACAGAGAGCTAGTGAGACCCGGGTATGACAGATGAAGGAGGACAAGGAGGACAGAGAGCTAGTGAGACCCGGCTATGACAGATGAAGGAGGACAAGGAGGACAGAGAGCTAGTGAGACCCGGCTATGACAGATGAAGGAGGACAAGGAGGACAGAGAGCTAGTGAGACCCGGCTATGACAGATGAAGGAGGACAAGGAGGACAGAGAGCTAGTGAGACCCGGGTATGACAGATGAAGGAGGACAAGGAGGACAGAGAGCTATAGTGAGACCCGGGTATGACAGATGAAGGAGGACAGAGCGAAGCCAAGTGTGAACGAGAGAGACCAAGAGAGAGAGAGGGAAGGAGGGAAGGACTCCCTAGAATAACTAGATAGAGGGTTTGTATCACTCTGGCCTTGTTTCCGTCACGCTGCTACACAACAATGGTGCAGCAACACAAACACACACGTACAGAGTGGCCAGTCCAGCATCACATGTAAACGTTTCAGCAAATGTTAGTGTGTTTTTCTTTTGTCTTTTTTTGTTTGTTTTAAACAACAGAACTGTGTTACTGTTTTATTGTCCAGCTGCAGTAATAAAAAGGAGAGGATCGGTCGGATGGCACTATTGTTTCAGTTCATCGCTGTTGTTATTTTTGTCTCAGGTATTTTCCAAGAGGTCAGTGTGGTCGACGTTGCCCTCCATCTTTGTAGTTCGCCTCCATCTTTGTAGTTCTTTGTAGTCCTTGGGTAGTGGTGCGTACCGTACTCAATAGTCCCCAGTGTGAGGGAGGAAGAGGAGGAAACCTCTTGTGATTGTGGCTCATGCTCTGGCTCAGAGGAAGGAGTTTAGTTTTGTCAGTGTGCTTTGACTTAGCGGCCCAGGACCCCACCATCCACCTAGGAACACTGTCTGTCTATCTGTGTCCTTAATAGCACCCTATTCCCTAGGTAGTGCACTACTTTTAGCCAGAGCTGAGAGGGGTTAGCCTGCAAAAGAGGTTCTGGACAGAAGTAGTGCCCTACATGTGCAATAAGGCTCCATTTTAGATTGACCCCCTGTCTCATCAGAGTGGTTTTCTAAAGTAGCACCAGGGGGAGGACAACTCACAGGGGAAGGGGAGAGAGAGAGAGCCTTGGGCCTTCAGACCTCCAGTCTGCTATAAGGTCTTAGTGGGACAGATAGATAGACAGAAAGAGAGAGCCTTGGGCCTTCAGACCTCCAGTCTGCTATAAGGTCTTAGTGGGGTCTCTATCATCTAGCCCAGCCCCGGCCAGCGCCGCCCCGATCCCAGTCACCCCGATTCCAGCAGCCATCCTGGACAAGGAATGGTGGTTCTGGTTCGGTGGAGGGCCAGAGAGGCTGTCCCCCGGCTCGGTCCAGTTGATAACAGGCTCCTCGGCGGGTAGCTGGTTCAGTTCTGACTGGGACCCGGTTTTGGAGGAAGCAGGGTTCCTGCTGATCACCAGGTCCAATTTGTTTCCTGACTCGGCGATCAGAGGGACCACCAGACAGCAGTCGAAGTCTCTGGTCCTCACGTGGTTGATCTGAGAAACCAAAAGACGAGAGAGAGAGAGTTATTTAGATTTGGGTTTAAAAAGCTTTTGAGGTCCATTGAATGAATGTTAAAGAGGCAACAAAAGGAAGTGTTACCAGCCAGAAAGCACAGACTGACGGTCCGTCGTGGCAAACCTCTGTTTGACCCTCATCTGGTGAGCAGAGGTTTGCCACGACGCTGGTTTATATCTGGTTTAAAAGCTTTGGTTTAAAAGCCAAACAAATATGTCATATTTGTATTTCCTGAGACTGAAAGTTTAACTTCAGGCTTTGCCTCAGAGCGGTTTCCTTTCATTTCAGTTAGGAGCCGACAAGATCAATACATCTACTCTGTTTTAAACCTTCGGGTGAACCGTTTGTAAAAACCCAGTCCTGTTCTTCAAACAGGAAGTCAGAACACTTACGTTCTCTCTCTCTCTGCTCCTGTGTACGGCTGATTTAATATTTACTGATGTACCCGTCAATTACAACCACAGTAAACATACAAGCTGAATAATGTATCATCTTGGCTATCGGAATAAACTGCAGTTCATTTCCTTGAGCACCTTTGTGTTTGTGCTTTTAGAAACAACATTGTCAGCGACTTGGAAAAAAATAAAAGTTGAATAACGTCCCAGGTTGACGTTCACCTGTCAGAAGACTAAATTGTAGTTGAGTTCCTTGTTTGTGCTTTTAAAAAACAACAACAGTGACCTGAGGGAAGCTGATAAGGAAGACAGTCTCTCTCTCTCTCTCTCTCTCTCTCTCTCTCTCTCTCTCTCTCTCTCTCTCTCTCTCTCTGTCTCTCTCTCTGTCTCTCTCTCTGTCTCTCTCTCTGTCTCTCTCTCTGTCTCTCTCTCTGTCTCTCTCTCTCTCTCTCTCTCTCTCTCTCTCTCTCTCTGTCTCTCTCTCTCTCTCTCTCTGTCTCTCTGTCTCTCTCTCTCTCTCTCTCTCTCTCTGTCTCTCTCTCTCTCTCTCTCTGTCTCTCTGTCTCTCTCTCTCTCTCTCTCTCTCTCAGCAGCGAATAATGAGACAACCTTTATTTTCTTTTCATATGCTAATGACACGTTCACTAGATTGACAGCTTCCCTGGAGAGGGATTCATCTATCCATCAACACGACTCTCTCCGCCAAGTCAGCCTCACTTAGACCAGCGGGAAATTAGGCCAATGTTGTGTATCAATTTGGGACCCCCCAAAAAATTGCAAAAAATCCTTTGACGTTCTATGAACTGTGTAGATCTGCTCTACTTTAGGGAGTTCTGTAACACCCATATCTACTTCCTGCCTTTAGCTACATGGAGGAAATAGAAACTATTGGAAAGGTCAAATTATTTCTTATCTAAATGTTGAACGTGCTTGTGGGCGACGGAGAGAAGCAAAATGGTGCAGTTTGAGGCCATGTGGCGGAGAGGGATGTGTGTGTGTGTGTGTGTGTGTGTGTGTGCGTGCGTGCGTGCGTGTACCTGTAGCAGCCTGTCGTAGGACTTCAGCCCCCCGACCTCTGCAGGTCCCCCTGGGCGGATGTTGTTGACATAGACACCTTTCTCCAGGAGGCCATCCGACACACTGAAGCCAAAGTCTTCAAGGTCCGACTCCTTCAACAGACTCACCTGCACAATCAATCAATAATGTCCTCAACTATCAATTAATCATTTAACCTGGTGTAAATAATGCAGTTGATTGATAGACTGGATGACAGGCTGTGTCTGCTGACAGTCATGATGTGATTGATAGACTGGATGACAGGCTGTGTCTGCTGACAGTCATGATGTGATTGATAGACTGGATGACAGGCTGTGTCTGCTGACAGTCATGATGTGATTGATAGACTGGATGACAGGCTGTGTCTGCTGACAGTCATAATGTGATTGATAGACTGGATGACAGGCTATGTCTGCTGACAGTCATAATGTGATTGATAGACTGGATGACAGGCTGTGTCTGCTGACAGTCATAACGTGATTGATAGACTGGATGACAGGCTGTGTCTACTGACAGTCATAATGTGATTGATAGACTGGATGACAGGCTGTGTCTGCTGACAGTCATAATGTGATTGATAGACTGGATGACAGGCTGTGTCTGCTGACAGTCATGATGTGATTGATAGACTGGATGACAGGCTGTGTCTGCTGACAGTCATAATGTGATTGATAGACTGGATGACAGGCTGTGTCTGCTGACAGTCATAATGTGATTGATAGACTGGATGACAGGCTGTGTCTGCTGACAGTCATAACGTGATTGATAGACTGAATGACAGGCTGTGTCTGCTGACAGTCATAATGTGATTGATAGACTGGATGACAGGCTGTGTCTGCTGACAGTCATAACGTGATTGATAGACTGAATGACAGGCTGTGTCTGCTGACAGTCATAATGTGATTGATAGACTGGATGACAGGCTGTGTCTGCTGACAGTCATAACATGTCAATACCAGAGCTTCATCATAAATGAAGCTGTCAAAAAGCTCAAGTTGAAGACTCGCAGACACTTAAGATGCGTCAGCACGTTCTTACCTTCACAGGGTTTTTAACCCCTCTGACGTTCCATGAAATTAAGTAAACAGTGTAAAGAAAAGCAGCAGTACTCTGGCCCTGGAGGGCCTTGGTGGGCCCCGGGGGGCTTTGGAGGGCCCCGGGGGGCCTTGGTGGTGGTTTATCATCGTTACCTTGTGCAGCTCCACGGGTGTGGGCGACATGACGTCATTCATCTCCTGCTTCATCTTCCTCATGGCGAAGGCCTTGCGCCCCCCGTCGCTGGGCAGGGTGTTGGAGCGCGAGGACTGGTTGTACTGAGGCCGGGCTGCGCTGCGCTCCTGGAAGCTGGCCTGCCGACCCAGGTGGCTCCTCAGAGGAGCAGGGTCATGGTTCAGACTCAGACTGCTGCCTGACATAATGGTGGCCTGGAGGGGGGGGGGGGAGAGGAGACACCGGGGGAGGAGATGAGGGAGGGAACCGAGAGAAAAAGAGAGAGGGGGAAGAGGGAAAAGATGGGGGAGGGAGAGAAGAATGGGAGAGGGGGAGATGGAGAGGAGAGAAGGGAGAGGGAGGGAGGGAGGGAGAAGAGAGAGTGGGAGAGGGAGGAGATGGGGGAGGGAGAGAGGAAGGGGAGAGGGGGGAGATGGAGAGGAGAGAAGGGAGGGAGAGAGAAGAGAGAGTGGGAGAGGGAGGAGAGAGGGGGAGATGAGAGGAGAGAAGGGAGGGAGGGAGGGAGGAGAGAGACGGAGGAGAGGGGAAATGAGAGGAGAGAAGGGAGGGAGAGAGAAGAGAGAGGGGGGAGATGGAGAGGGGAGAGGGGGAGAGGGAGGGAGGGAGGGAGGGAGGGAGGGAGGGAGAAGAGAGACGGAGGAGAGGGGAAATGAGAGGAGAGAGAGGAGGGGGAGAGGCCAGAGAGGGAGAACAGGGGGTCATGGTGATGAACTTCCAAAGTGAGATATGAAGTACAAGGTCCGCTCATGGACATGAGAAGTGCTCCAGGTGTAGAATGTGTTCAAGCAGTGTGTCAAAGAGAAATGGTTTGATTGTAGAATAATAACATAGACAGTTCCTGTCAGAGGAGATGGTTGGTTCAGCATCATCATGACCCAATGAACAAACAAACAGAGACGGAAAAACTTCAAAACCCAAGACGCCTTGCAGCAACTGTCCCATCATGCTTTGCTCACACCGCCATGCCCATTGTCACGTCATCATCATCACTCTTCCCACTGATTGGACAGGAATGAGTGATGGGAACTCAAACCACCAGACGTGGAGGTCTCATGTTTGTGACAAACTGAACACTGTTTCACCCAAGCTGATGCATAGAGGTGCTGCAGGAACCGAAACAGTTTGGCCAACAACACACTGTCACAGTCTCCATGCACCAAGACACAAGGTACAGCGCTTTGACTCTAAATGGAAGATGTGTGTGATTCATTCCAACATACAATTTGCCAGTTTTCACGTTGACAAATGCAACATGCTCTTCACTACTGACATGAATTAACAGACGTGTTCATTTAAAGCGAATGAGGAGCCGTAGGGTGTGTTCAATCCAAGTGGAGGTGGCATTTAATTCAGTCAAGCCTCCTTGATTTAATGTCTCCAAACCCGAAAGGATAATTATTTCTCTTTATTCCAAACTAACCTCTGTGATTCACACGGTGTCACTTACTTCCTGCATTGACACTTCATTTCAAGGTTCATTTACAATGTATTGCTGAGCGTCAACA
>NW_028322105.1:205000-212500 GCF_057628025.1 Oncorhynchus mykiss
TAGGGAAGTAGGTAGGTAGGATAGGGAAGTAGTTAGGTAGGATAGGGAAGTAGGTGGGATAGGAAGTAGGTAGGATAGGGAAGTAGGTGGGTAGGTAGGTAGGATAGGGAAGTAGGTAGGTAGGATAGGGAAGTAGGTAGGATAGGATAGGGAAGTAGGTAGGTAGGATAGGGAAGTAGGTAGGATAGGGAAGTAGGTAGGATAGGGAAGTAGGTAGGATAGGGAAGTAGGCAGGTAGGATAGTGAAGTAGGTAGGATAGGGAAGTAGGTAGGATAGGGAAGTAGGTAGGATAGGAAAGTAGTTAGGTAGGATAGGGAAGTAGGTGGGATAGGAAGTAGGTAGGATAGGGAAGTAGGTGGGTAGGTAGGTAGGATAGGGAAGTAGGTAGGTAGGATAGGGAAGTAGGTAGGTAGGATAGGGAAGTAGGTAGGTAGGATAGGGAAGTAGGTAGGTAGGATAGGGAAGTAGGTAGGTAGGATAGGGAAGTAGGTAGGTAGGATAGGGAAGTAGGTGGGATAGGAAGTAGGTAGGATAGGGAAGTAGGTGGGTAGGTAGGTAGGATAGGGAAGTAGGTAGGTAGGATAGGGAAGTAGGTAGGATAGGACGTAGGTAGGATAGGGAAGTAGGTAGGTAGGTAGGTAGGTAGGTAGGTAGGTAGGTAGGTAGCTAGGTAAGTAGCTAGGTAAGTAGGTAGGTTCTGCCCTGTGCCACCCAGGTTAGGGTTAGGTGGGGTTAGGGTTGGGTTGGCTGGTTTGAGAACTAAAGGGGTATAAGGAGACAGCCCTGCCGTGTGCCACCCAGGTTAGGGTTAGGTGGGGTTAGGGTTAGGTGAGGTTAGGGTTGGGTTGGCTGGTTTGAGAACTAAAGGGGTATAAGGAGACAGCCCTGCCCTGTGCCACCCAGGTTAGGGTTAGGTGAGGTTAGGGTTGGGTTGGGCTGGTTTGAGAACTAAAGGGGTATAAGGAGACAGCCCTGCCGTGTGCCACCCAGGTTAGGGTTAGGTGGGGTTAGGGTTGGGTTGGGCTGGTTTGAGAACTAAAGGGGTATAAGGAGACAGCCCTGCCGTGTGCCTCACCTGCTGTCAGTGATTAGACCGGTGGGCAGTGTGGAAGCTCTGTCGAACGTCAAGGAAGAGAGGTACTTCAACAATATATCAAGAACACCAAGACACCAATTTAGATTCCCTTCGAAACCCTTTTCTGATGACGGTTAGCTGATGAACAATTCTGGTGAATCTTTGTACCTCCTTGATGATCATCTTTGAGAAATAGAGGAGAACCCCCGCCCCCCCTCAGAGATATATACTAGTTATGAACCAGGAACATGTACCTATTAACACACTAGTTATGAACCAGGAACATGTATCTATTAACACGCTAGTTATGAACCAGGAACATGTACCTATTAACACACTAGTTATGAACCAGGAACATGTATCTATTAACACGCTAGTTATGAACCAGGAACATCTATCCTTTAGGTCATGTGAGGAGTTTTTCTGTCCTATCCCTTGTGGAATGTTTTTTTTTTTGTGTAGATGTGATTCTTCAGCTAAACCAATACACCCCCCCCCCCCCCCCCCCCCCCCCCTTTGGGGATGAATACACCGTTCTACCACTGGACCTATTTGACCAGAGATCAAAGGGAATTCTGTAAGGGAGCCTTGCTTTATTTACACTTGGATCTCTTTGAAGATTTCAAACCTGCCCCCCCCCCACCCACTCTGCTAAGCCACATCCTCAGCTGTGATTATTCTAAAGTGATGGTCCCCCCCCACTCTGCTAAGCCACATCCTCAGCTGTGATTATTCTAAAGTGATGGTCCCCCCCCCCCCCCCCACTCTGCTAAACCACATCCTCAGCTGTGATTATTCTAAAGTGATGGTCCCCCCCCCCCCCCCCCCCACTCTGCTAAGCCACATCCTCAGCTGTGATTATTCTAAAGTGATGGTCCCCCCCCACACTCTGCTAAGCCACATCCTCAGCTGTGATTATTCTAAAGTGATGGTCCCCCCCACACTCTGCTAAGCCACATCCTCAGCTGTGATTATTCTAAAGTGATGGTCCCCCCCACACTCTGCTAAGCCACATCCTCAGCTGTGATTATTCTAAAGTGATGGTCCCCCCCCCCCCCCCACTCTGCTAAACCACATCCTCAGCTGTGATTATTCTAAAGTGATGGTCCCCCCCCCCCCCCCACTCTGCTAAGCCACATCCTCAGCTGTGATTATTCTAAAGTGATGGTCCCCCCCCACACTCTGCTAAGCCACATCCTCAGCTGTGATTATTCTAAAGTGATGGTCCCCCCCACACTCTGCTAAGCCACATCCTCAGCTGTGATTATTCTAAAGTGATGGTCCCCCCCCTAACCACTAGGCTACCTGCCTCTAACCACTAGGCTACTTGCCTCTAACCACTAGGCTACCTGCCTCTAACCACTAGGCTACTTGCCTCTAACCACTAGGCTACCTGCCTCTAACCACCAGACTACCTGCCTCTAACCACTAGGCTACCTACCTCTAACCACTAGGCTACCCTGCCTCTAACCACTAGGCTACCTACCTCTAACCACTAGGCTACGTACCTCTAACCACTAGGCCACCTGCCTCTAACCACTAGGCTACCTGCCTCTAACCACTAGACTACCTGCCTCTAACCACTAGGCTACCTGCCTCTAACCACTAGGCTACCTGCCTCTAACCACTAGGCTACCTGCCTCTAACCACTAGGCTACCTGCCTCTAACCACTAGGTTACCTTCCTCTAACCACTAGGTTACCTTCCTCTAACCACTAGGCTACCCTGCCTCTAACCACTAGGCTACGCTGCCTCCCCAGATCAGATAAAGGGCCAGTGGTGGTGTCGCTGAGAGGTCAAAGGTTAGAGGTTCAGGGAGTTAAAGGTGAGAACAGGGTTGTACGTACCCGGCGGCGGCGGGTCTGTCCCATTCGTCGTCGCTGAGGCCCAGGTCTGCCAGGACGTTGTGTCTCTGGCGGGTGCTGACGGGGGACAGGCTGCCTTGGCTGGGCTTGGCGTTCCTCCACTCATGGCTGTGGAAGCTGTAGCCAGACGCCTGGAAACCTGGGACTGGGACGGGATGCGTACACACAAATAAACGACAAGACTATGTTAGCCCACGGAGCTAAAGCCTAGAGCTAACACAGTCGGTTCAGCTATCAGGCAAGTTTCCTCCTCACATGAGCATCGTTCAGTCAAAACCCTCCACTACATCTCCACTGTGTGGACCTGTCGTGCTACAGCCACTCACTAGTGATAATGTAGTACAACGTCTTGGTGAATGGATCTATCTGTCATTGAACGTTTTTTGGTTGGTCATATGAATTGAGTGTTAGAGTGTGTGTGTGAAATTCTCTCAAATTCTCTCTGTCTCTCTCTGTCTCTGTCTCTCTCTCTGTCACTGTCCCTCTCTCTCTCTGTCTCTCTCTGTCTCGCTCTGCCTCCCTCTCTCTCTCTCTCTCTCTCTCTCTCTCTCTCTCTGTCTCTCTCTCTCTCTCTCTCATCTCTCTCTCTCTCTCTCTCTGTCTCTCTCTCTCTCTCTCTGTCTCTCTCTCTCTCTGTCTCTCTCTGTCTCGCTCTGCCTCTCTCTCTGCCTCTGTCTCTCTCTGTCTCTCTCTCTCTCTGCCTCTCTCTCGCTCTGCCTCTCTCTCTCTCTCTCTCTGGTCTGATATTGAGTTAAACAAAGACATCTGACTGTTTGGCTGCAGCGACTCTATTCTGCTGCTGTGTTTCATCAATAATGTAGAGCTGGTGGAGTTTCTATTCCTTGTGTGTGATCCAGCTCTACCTGTGGAAACATCTGTGATTCATGCTAGAGCTGCGTCCACATGAGTGCTATAAGGAAGCCACAAGGGAGCCACACACACACACACACACACACACACACACACACACACACACACACACACACACACACACACCTCCTATGGGACATTAGATGGACGACATGATGATCAGTCCTCCTATGGGACATTAGATGGACGACATGATGATCTGTCCTCCTATGGGACATTAGATGGACGACATGATGATCAGTCCTCCTATGGGACATTAGATGGACGACATGATCATCAGTCCTCCTATGGGACATTAGATGGACGACATGATGATCAGTCCTCCTATGGGACATTAGATGGACGACATGATGATCTGTCCTCCTATGGGACATTAGATGGACGACATGATGATCAGTCCTCCTATGGGACATTAGATGGACGACATGATGATCAGTCCTCCTATGGGACATTAGATGGACGACATGATGATCTGTCCTCCTATGGGACATTAGATGGACGACATGATGATCTGTCCTCCTATGGGACATTAGTTGGACGACATGATGATCTGTCCTCCTATGGGACATTAGATGGACAACATGATGATCTGTTCTCCTATGGGACATTAGATGGACGACATGATGATCTGTCCTCCTATGGGACATTAGATGGACGACATGATGATCTGTCCTCCTATGGGACATTAGATGGACGACATGATGATCTGTCCTCCTATGGGACATTAGATGGACGACATGATGATCTGTCCTCCTATGGGACATTAGATGGACGACATGATGATCAGTCCTCCTATGGGACATTAGATGGACGACATGATGATCAGTCCTCCTATGGGACATTAGATGGACGACATGATGATCTGTCCTCCTATGGGACATTAGATGGACGACATGATGATCTGTCCTCCTATGGGACATTAGATGGAAGACATGATGATCAGTCCTCCTATGGGACATTAGATGGACGACATGATGATCTGTCCTCCTATGGGACATTAGATGGACGACATGATGATCTGTCCTCCTATGGGACATTAGATGGACGACATGATGATCAGTCCTCCTATGGGACATTAGATGGACGACATGATGATCTGTCCTCCTATGGGACATTAGATGGACGACATGATGATCTGTCCTCCTATGGGACATTAGATGGACGACATGATCATCAGTCCTCCTATGGGACATTAGATGGACGACATGATGATCAGTCATCCTATGGGACATTAGATGGACGACATGATGATCTGTCCTCCTATGGGACATAAATGGACGACATGATCATCAGTCCTCCTATGGGACATTAGATGGACGACATGATGATCAGTCATCCTATGGGACATTAGATGGACGACATGATGATCTGTCCTCCTATGGGACATAAATGGACGACATGATGATCAGTCCTCCTATGGGACATTAGATGGACGACATGATGATCAGTCCTCCTATGGGACATTAGATGGACGACATGATGATTTGTCCTCCTATGGGACATTAGATGGACGACATGATGATCTGTCCTCCTATGGGACATTAGATGGAAGACATGATGATCAGTCCTCCTATGGGACATTAGATGGACGACATGATGATCTGTCCTCCTATGGGACATTAGATGGACGACATGATGATCTGTCCTCCTATGGGACATTAGATGGACGACATGATGATCAGTCCTCCTATGGGACATTAGATGGACGACATGATGATCTGTCCTCCTATGGGACATTAGATGGACGACATGATGATCTGTCCTCCTATGGGACATTAGATGGACGACATGATCATCAGTCCTCCTATGGGACATTAGATGGACGACATGATGATCAGTCCTCCTATGGGACATTAGATGGACGACATGATGATCAGTCCTCCTATGGGACATTAGATGGACGACATGATGATCAGTCCTCCTATGGGACATTAGATGGACGACATGATGATCAGTCCTCCTATGGGACACTAGATGGACGACATGATGTTCAGTCCTCCTATGGAACATTAGATGGACGACAGGATGATCAGTCCTCCTATGGGACACTAGATGGACGACATGATGATCAGTCCTCCTATGGGACACTAGATGGACGACATGATGATCAGTCCTCCTATGGGACATTAGATGGACGACATGATGATCAGTCCTCCTATGGGACACTAGATGGACGACATGATGATCAGTCCTCCTATGGGACATTAGATGGACGACATGATGATCTGTCCTCCTATGGGACATTAGATGGACGACATGATGATCTGTCCTCCTATGGGACATTAGATGGACGACATGATGATCTGTCCTCCTATGGGACATTAGATGGACGACATGATCATCAGTCCTCCTATGGGACATTAGATGGACGACATGATGATCAGTCCTCCTATGGGACATTAGATGGACGACATGATGATCAGTCCTCCTATGGGACATTAGATGGACGACATGATGATCTGTCCTCCTATGGGACATTAGATGGACGACATGATGATCAGTCCTCCTATGGGACACTAGATGGACGACATGATGTTCAGTCCTCCTATGGAACATTAGATGGACGACAGGATGATCAGTCCTCCTATGGGACACTAGATGGACGACATGATGATCAGTCCTCCTATGGGACACTAGATGGACGACATGATGATCAGTCCTCCTATGGGACATTAGATGGACGACATGATGATCAGTCCTCCTATGGGACACTAGATGGACGACATGATGATCAGTCCTCCTATGGGACATTAGTTGGACGACATGATGATCTGTCCTCCTATGGGACATTAGATGGACAACATGATGATCTGTTCTCCTATGGGACATTAGATGGACGACATGATGATCAGTCCTCCTATGGGACATTAGATGGACGACATGATGATCAGTCCTCCTATGGGACATTAGATGGACAACATGATGATCAGTCCTCCTATGGGACATTAGATGGACGACATGATGATCAGTCCTCTTATGGGACATTAGATGGACAACATGATGATCAGTCCTCCTATGGGACATTAGATGGACGACATGATGATCAGTCCTCCTATGGGACATTAGATGGACGACATGATGATCAGTCCTCCTATGGGACATTAGATGGACGACATGATCATCAGTCCTCCTATGGGACATTAGATGGACGACATGATCATCAGTCCTCCTATGGGACATTAGATGGACGACATGATCATCAGTCCTCCTATGGGACATTAGATGGACGACATGATGATCAGTCCTCCTATGGGACATTAGATGGACGACATGATGATCAGTCCTCCTATGGGACACTAGATGGACGACATGATGATCAGTCCTCCTATGGGACACTAGATGGACGACATGATGATCTGTCCTCCTATGGGACATTAGATGGACGACATGATGATCTGTCCTCCTATGGGACACTAGATGGACGACATGATGATCTGTCCTCCTATGGGACACTAGATGGACGACATGATGATCTGTCCTCCTATGGGACATTAGATGGACGACATGATGATCAGTCCTCCTATGGGACACTAGATGGACGACATGATGATCAGTCCTCCTATGGGACATTAGATGGACGACATGATGATCAGTCCTCCTATGGGACACTAGATGGACGACATGATGATCAGTCCTCCTATGGGACACTAGATGGACGACATGATGATCTGTCCTCCTATGGGACATTA
>NW_028322105.1:217500-250000 GCF_057628025.1 Oncorhynchus mykiss
CCAGCTACCCACACCCCATTCCCCTGTCTCTACCAGCTACCCACACCCCATTCCCCTGTCTCTACCAGCTACCCACACCCAATTCCCCTGTCCCCTGTCTCTGCCAGCTACCCACACCCCATTGCCCTGTCCCCTGTCTCTACCAGCTACTCACACCCAATTCCCCTGTCCCTACCAGCTACCCCCACCCCCTAGCTCTCTCACCTCTCGGCCAGTCCTCCCTTGGTGAGGCTGGAGATGACGATGGGGTCAAAGGGCTCCTCTGTGCCTGAGATGGTGATCCCCAGCGGGCCTCCATATCTCTTCAGCTCCACTGTGTAGATGATGGATCCAGACAGCTCCTGTTCGTCTGGAACACAGGACAGCACAGTGTCTACCTCCGTCCCTTGGCTTTACAACTCTGTCCCCATGCTGGGACAAGCACTGGTCAGGGTTAGGACCAGGGTTAGGACCAGGGTTAGGACCAGGGTTAGGGCCAGGGTTAGGACCAGGGTTAAGACCAGGGTTAAGACCAGGGTTAGGACCAGGGTTAAGACCAGGGTTAGGACCAGGGTTAAGACCAGGGTTAGGGCCAGGGTTAGGACCAGGGTTAGGACCAGGGTTAAGACCAGGGTTAGGGCCAGGGTTAGGACCAGGGTTAGGACCAGGGTTAAGACCAGGGTTAGGGCCAGGGTTAGGACCAGGGTTAGGACCAGGGTTTGGACCAGGGTTAGGACCAGGGTTAAGACCATACACCATATAGGGTTAGGACCGTTTAGAAATTACAGCATTTTTTGTACATAATCCCCCCATTTTAAGGGACCAAAAGTATTGGGACAAATTCACTACTAACGGAAGTAGTGAAAAGTGAAGTATTTAGTCTCGTATCCATAGCAACGACAACGTCAAGCTTGTGCCTCAAACTGGTTGGATGCATTTCCTGTTTGTTTTGGATGTGTTTCAGATTATTTTGTGCCCAATATAAATGAATGGTAAATAATGTATTGTGTCATTTTGGAGTCACTTTAATTGTATAAATAAGAATAGAATATGTTTCTAAACACTTCTAAATTCATGTGGATGTTACCATGGTTACGGACAGTCTTGAATGAATCTGGAAATAATGATGAGTGAGAAACTCATTCAACTTCATAGTCATTGTATCATTTCAAATACAACTTGCTGGAGAACAGAGCCTGAACAACAACAAGGGTCCTTTTGGAGCTCACTGTACGACAGCATGGAGATAGATAACAGTGTAGAGCTAGATAACAGGGTAGAGATAGATACGTGTGGAGCTAGATAACAGTGTGGAGCTGGATAATCAGTGTGGAGCTAGATAACAGTGTAGAGCTAGATAACAGTGTAGAGCTAGATAACAGTGTGGAGCTAGATAACAGTGTAGAGCTAGATAACAGTGTGGAGCTAGATAACAGTGTAGAGCTAGATAACAGTGTAGAGCTAGATAACAGTGTAGAGCTAGATAACAGAGTGGAGCTAGATAACAGTGTAGAGCTAGATAACAGTGTGGAGCTAGATAACAGTGTAGAGCTAGATAACAGTGTAGAGCTAGATAACAGTGTAGAGATAGATAACAGTGTAGAGCTAGATAACAGTGTAGAGCTAGATAACAGTGTAGAGCTAGATAACAGTGTAGAGCTAGATAACTAGGTAGAGCTAGATAACAGTGTAGAGCTAGATAACAGTGTAGAGCTAGATAACAGTGTAGAGCTAGATAACAGTGTAGAGCTAGATAACTAGGTAGAGCTAGATAACAGTGTAGAGCTAGATAACAGTGTAGAGCTAGATAACAGTGTAGAGCTAGATAACAGTGTGGAGCTAGATAACAGTGTAGAGCTAGATAACAGTGTAGAGCTAGATAACAGTGTGGAGATAGATAACAGTGTAGAGCTAGATAACAGAGTGGAGCTAGATAACAGTGTAGAGCTAGATAACAGTGTGGAGCTAGATAACAGTGTAGAGCTAGATAACAGTGTAGAGCTAGATAACAGTGTAGAGCTAGATAACTAGGTAGAGCTAGATAACAGTGTAGAGCTAGATAACAGTGTAGAGCTAGATAACAGTGTAGAGCTAGATAACAGTGTGGAGCTAGATAACAGTGTGGAGCTAGATAACAGTGTAGAGCTAGATAACAGTGTAGAGCTAGATAACAGTGTAGAGCTAGATAACAGTGTGGAGCTAGATAACAGTGTAGAGCTAGATAACAGAGTGGAGCTAGATAACAGTGTAGAGCTAGATAACAGTGTGGAGCTAGATAACAGTGTAGAGCTAGATAACAGTGTAGAGCTAGATAACAGTGTAGAGATAGATAACAGTGTAGAGCTAGATAACAGTGTAGAGCTAGATAACAGTGTAGAGCTAGATAACTAGGTAGAGCTAGATAACAGTGTAGAGCAAGATAACAGTGTAGAGCTAGATAACAGTGTGGAGATAGATAACAGTGTAGAGCTAGATAACAGTGTAGAGCTAGATAACAGAGTGGAGCTAGATAACAGTGTAGAGCTAGATAACAGTGTGGAGCTAGATAACAGTGTAGAGCTAGATAACAGTGTAGAGCTAGATAACAGTGTAGAGATAGATAACAGTGTAGAGCTAGATAACAGTGTAGAGCTAGATAACAGTGTGGAGATAGATAACAGTGTAGAGCTAGATAACAGAGTGGAGCTAGATAACAGTGTAGAGCTAGATAACAGTGTGGAGCTAGATAACAGTGTAGAGCTAGATAACAGTGTGGAGATAGATAACAGTGTAGAGCTAGATAACAGTGTAGAGCTAGATAACAGTGTAGAGCTAGATAACAGTGTAGAGATAGATAACAGTGTGGAGCTAGATAACAGTGTAGAGCTAGATAACAGTGTAGAGCTACATAACAGTGTAGAGCTAGATAACTAGGTAGAGCTAGATAACAGTGTAGAGCTAGATAACAGTGTAGAGCTAGATAACAGTGTAGAGCTAGATAACAGTGTAGAGCTAGATAACAGTGTGGAGCTAGATAACAGTGTAGAGCTAGATAACAGTGTAGAGCTAGATAACAGTGTGGAGATAGATAACAGTGTAGAGCTAGATAACAGAGTGGAGCTAGATAACAGTGTAGAGCTAGATAACAGTGTGGAGCTAGATAACAGTGTAGAGCTAGATAACAGTGTGGAGATAGATAACAGTGTAGAGCTAGATAACAGTGTAGAGCTAGATAACAGTGTAGAGCTAGATAACAGCGTGGAGCTAGATAACAGAGTGGAGCTAGATAACAGTGTAGAGCTAGATAACAGTGTAGAGCTAGATAACAGTGTGGAGCTAGATAATAGAGTGGAGCTAGATAACAGAGTGGAGCTAGATAACAGTGTAGAGCTAGATAACAGAGTGGCGCTAGATAACAGCGTGGAGCTAGATAACAGTGTAGAGCTAGATAACAGTGTAGAGCTAGATAACAGTGTGGAGCTAGATAACAGTGTAGAGCTAGATAACAGTGTAGAGCTAGATAACAGTGTAGAGCTAGATACCAGTGTAGAGCTAGATAACAGCATGGAGCTAGATAACAGCGTGGAGCTAGATAACAGTGTAGAGCTAGGACAGGGAGGACCTAGAGAGAGTGAGAGGACCAAAAGAGAGAGAGAGGACCTAGAGAGAGAGAGGACCTAGAGAGCGAAAGGAAAGACCCAGAGAGAGAGAGAGGACCTAGAGAGAGAGAGAGAGGACCTAGAGAGAGAGAGGGAGGATCCAGAGAGAGAGAGGGGACCTAGAGAGAGAGAGAGGGGACCTAGAAAGAGAGAGAGGACCTAGAGAGAGAGAGATGACCTAGAGAGAGAGAGAGGACCCTGAGAGAGAGAGGACCTAGAAAGAGAGAGAGGACCTAGAGAGAGAGAGAGGACCTAGAGAGAGAGGACCTAGAAAGAGAGAGAGGACCTAGAGAGAGAGGAATGACCTAGAGAGAGAGGAATGACCTAGAGAGAGAGGACCTAGAGAGAGAGAGAGGACCTAGAGAGAGAGAGAGGACCTAGAGAGAGAGAGGACTTAGATAGAGAGGGAGTGGAGAACTATCTCTCCGTGTTGAGAGGGCATCCCACTTTAGACGGACTGTAGCCCAGCTGTGAGTTCCTCTCCATCAGACCAGGAACGTTAAAAGAGAAGCCCTGCTCATTTGAAACTCAAAGGGTTTCAGTTTCCTCACACATACAGATCAGAACAGAGGGTCTACGCTACAGTTTCCTCACACATACAGATCAGATCAGAGGGTCTACGCTACAGTTTCCTCACACATACAGATCAGATCAGAGGGTCCACGCTACAGTTTCCTCACACATACAGATCAGATCAGAGGGTCTACGCTACAGTTTCCTCACACATACAGATCAGATCAGAGGGTCTGCGCTACAGTTTCCTCACACATACAGATCAGATCAGAGGGTCCACGCTACAGTTTCCTCACACATACAGATCAGATCAGAGCAGCTGCTGAGAGCTGGAGACTCTTTGAGGAAGAGGAACTGGCTGAGCGTCTGAATAAAGTAGAACACATCTACAATCCCTACAATCCATACAGATCAGATCAGAGCAGAGCAGCTGCTGAGAGCTGGAGACTCTTTGAGGAAGAGGAACTGGCTGAGCGTCTGAATAAAGTAGAACACATCTACAATCCCTACAATCCATACAGATCAGATCAGAGCAGAGCAGCTGCTGAGAGCGGGAGACTCTTTGAGGAAGAGGAACCGGCTGAGCGTCTGAATAAAGTAGAACACATCTACAATCCCTACTTGGTTTAACTACTCCATGTTTTCCACTGCTACTTGGAGAGTTGAATATTGGTTAATATAACACAGGAAGATGTTTCCTCTGTTGAAAGCTGACCAGGCCTGTTTCCTCAAAAGCATCTCAGAGTACGAATGCTGAACCAGGATCTGATCTCTTATTCATTATCATTTAGTAGGATTTCATTTTTATGTTTTATTTAACATGTATTTCTCTAGGCAAGTCAGTTTAAGAATAAATCCTGTTTTACAATGACGGCCTACACCGGGTAAGCCTGGAATGATGGGAACCAGAGGAGAACCCCTTAACTCTCCTCCCAGTGACTATGGGTGGTGGGAGGAGCCAGAGGAGAACCCCTTAACTCTCCTCCCAGTGACTAAGGGTGGTGGGAGGAGCCAGGAGGAGAAACCCTTAACTCTCCTCCCAGTGACTATGGGTGGTGGGAGGAGCCAGGAGGAGAACCCCTTAACTCTCCTCCCAGTGACTATGGGTGGTGGGAGGAGCCAGGAGGAGAAACCCTTAACTCTCCTCCCAGTGACTATGGGTGGTGGGAGGAGCCAGAGGAGAACCCCTTAACTCTCCTCCCAATGACTGTGGGTGGTGGGAGGAGCCAGAGGAGAAACCCTTAACTCTCCTCCTGGTGTCTATGGGTGGTGGGAGGAGCCAGGAGGAGAACCCCTTAACTCTCCTCCCAGTGACTATGGGTGGTGGGAGGAGCCAGGAGGAGACGCGTAGCTAAAGTGACAGATACACTCTGCCTGCAACACATTAATATGGGAAGCTCATTGAGGATGTGTGTGTGTGTGTGTGTTGTTTAAACACTCCGACTACATTAGTAATAACAGTGAAGGAACCTGATTATCTCTGTTTCATCACAACTTCAATTAGAAATATTTAGCTCCTCGTTCAAACAAATAACTAACGGAACCAAACAGACACTAGACACATAGAGCGCATCCCAAATTACACCCCCCTTTTCCCCTTTCTAGTGCACTACTTTTGACCAGGGCCTATAGGGCCCCTCTAAAGGGAATAGGGGGCCATTTGAGAGACATGGAAACAGATGAGTCAGTAAACATGGATGTCAGTTTGATTCCCCCCCCCCCCCCCTCTGTGAGCCGATTGGTTCATCACGTCCCCGGGGGGACGCGTTGGTTGTTAAATGGTCTGATTGAACAAACAAAGCGTTTCATTTGTTCCAATTAAACTAATCTAAGCCTAATATGCGTACAGAGTAGTAGCTCTGTGATGATTGGCTGTGGTGGGGTCTCCTGCTGCATTGCAATAGTTTAAGGGGAACTGAGAAAATTCTTTCAGGAAACGGTGTGGTGGGCAGGACTGTGTTATCTCCAGTGGGCTGGGTTTACACAGGAAGCCCAGTTCTTTCAGGAAACGGTGTGGTGAGAAGGACTGTGTTATCTCCAGTGGGCTGGGTTTACACAGGAAGCCCAGTTCTTTCAGGAAACGGTGTGGTGAGAAGGACTGTGTTATCTCCAGTGGGCTGGGTTTACACAGGAAGCCCAGTTCTTTCAGGAAACGGTGTGGTGAGAAGGACTGTGTTATCTCCAGTGGGCTGGGTTTACACAGGAAGCCCAGTTCTTTCAGGAATCGGTGTGGTGAGAAGGACTGTGTTATCTCCAGTGGGCTGGGTTTACACAGGAAGCCCAGTTCTTTCAGGAAACGGTGTGGTGAGAAGGACTGTGTTATCTCCAGTGGGCTGGGTTTACACAGGAAGCCCAATTCTTTTGGAAGGTCCGTCTTTTGACCAATCCCATCAGATCTTTTCACATCAAATTATTTTTCAGCTCTGATCTGATTGGTCAAAAGACAAAATAGTGAGAAGGAAAAAAAAATAGATTTGGTCTGCCTGTGTAAACACAGACATTTTGTTGTAGTTTTAATTCTACATTTAAAATTCTACTCATTCTTAATTAGTACCAGTCAAGCCCATAGGGGTTTGGCTCTGTCTCCATGTGCTGTTCTGTCAGACTTCATACTGACCTCATCAACTCCATCATTCAGTCAGTGAGACTGGGAGGAATGAATCAACCATGATCTGTTCTGTCAGACTTCATACTGACCTCATCAACTCCATCATTCAGTCAGTGAGACTGGGAGGAATGAATCAACCATGTGCTGTTCTGTCAGACTTCATACTGACCTCATCAACTCCATCATTCAGTCAGTGAGACTGGGAGGAATGAATCAACCATGATCTGTTCTGTCAGACATCATACTGACCTCATCAACTCCATCATCCAGTCAGTGAGACTGGGAGGAATGAATCAACCATGATCTGTTCTGTCAGACTTCATACTGACCTCATCAACTCCATCATCCGGTCAGAGAGACTGGGAGGAATGAATCAACCATGATCTGTTCTGTCAGACTTCATACTGACCTCATCAACTCCATCATCCAGTCAGTGAGACTGGGAGGAATGAATCAACCATGATCTGTTCTGTCAGACATCATACTGACCTCATCAACTCCATCATTCAGTCAGTGAGACTGGGAGGAATGAATCAACCATGATCTGTTCTGTCAGACATCATACTGACCTCATCAACTCCATCATCCAGTCAGTGAGACTGGGAGGAATGAATCAACCATGATCTGTTCTGTCAGACATCATACTGACCTCATCAACTCCATCATTCAGTCAGTGAGACTGGGAGGAATGAATCATTGAATACGACTCGCAATTGAAGCCACATTTTTTTAAAAATTTCTGTCGCTATTTTTTGATAAATGATTAATGTAATTCCATTTCCTGGAAATGTGCGGAACATGTGCATTGATAATGATATCCTAGGGCTGTAGAGATGGGTTGGAGTGAGTGTTAACTCACACGCTTTGTTTTAGGTATGACAGGCCTGGTCAGGTGAATTATATCTAACAAGGACAGTGGTTTTGACTAACAGAGAGGTTGGGTCAGTGGTTTTGACTAACAGAGAGGTTGGCATAGTGGTTTTGACTAACAGAGAGGTTGGGTCAGTGGTTTTGACTAACAGAGAGGTTGGGTCAGTAGTTTTGACTAACAGAGAGGTTGGGTCAGTGGTTTTGACTAACAGAGAGGTTGGGTCAGTGGTTTTGACTAACAGAGAGGTTGGGTCAGTAGTTTTGACTAACAGAGAGGTTGGTACAGTGGTTTTGACTAACAGAGGGGTTGGTACAGTGGTTTTGACTAACAGAGAGGTTGGGTCAGTGGTTTTGATTAACAGAGAGGTTGGGTCAGTAGTTTTGACTAACAGAGAGGTTGGGTCAGTGGTTTTGACTAACAGAGAGGTTGGTTCAGTGGTTTTGACTAACAGAGAGGTTGGGTCAGTGGTTTTGACTAACAGAGAGGTTGGTACAGTGGTTTTGACTAACAGAGAGGTTGGTACAGTGGTTTTGACTAACAGAGAGGTTGGTATAGTGGTTTTGACTAGCAGAGAGGTTGGGTGAGTGGTTTTGACTAACAGAGAGGTTGGCATAGTGGTTTTGACTAACAGAGAGGTTGGGTCAGTGGTTTTGACTAACAGAGAGGTTGGGTCAGTAGTTTTGACTAACAGAGAGGTTGGGTCAGTGGTTTTGACTAACAGAGAGGTTGGGTCAGTGGTTTTGACTAACAGAGAGGTTGGGTCAGTAGTTTTGACTAACAGAGAGGTTGGGTCAGTGGTTTTGACTAACAGAGAGGTTGGGTCAGTAGTTTTGACTAACAGAGAGGTTGGGTCAGTGGTTTTGACTAACAGAGAGGTTGGGTCAGTGGTTTTGACTAACAGAGAGGTTGGGTCAGTAGTTTTGACTAACAGAGAGGTTGGGTCAGTGGTTTTGACTAACAGAGGGGTTGGTACAGTGGTTTTGACTAACAGAGAGGTTGGGTCAGTGGTTTTGATTAACAGAGAGGTTGGGTCAGTAGTTTTGACTAACAGAGAGGTTGGGTCAGTGGTTTTGACTAACAGAGAGGTTGGTTCAGTGGTTTTGACTAACAGAGAGGTTGGGTCAGTGGTTTTGACTAACAGAGAGGTTGGTACAGTGGTTTTGACTAACAGAGAGGTTGGTACAGTGGTTTTGACTAACAGAGAGGTTGGTATAGTGGTTTTGACTAGCAGAGAGGTTGGGTGAGTGGTTTTGACTAACAGAGAGGTTGGTACAGTGGTTTTGACTAACAGAGAGGTTGGTACAGTGGTTTTGACTAACAGAGAGGTTGGTACAGTGGTTTTGACTAACAGAGAGGTTGGTATAGTGGTTTTGACTAACAGAGAGGTTGGTACAGTGGTTTTAACTAACAGAGAGGTTGGTTCAGTGGTTTTAACTAACAGAGAGGTTGGGTCAGTGGTTTTGACTAACAGAGAGGTTGGGTCAGTGGTTTTGACTAACAGTGTGTGTGTGTGTGTGTTTCCAGTGTGTGTGTGTGTGTGTGTCCAGTGTGTGTGTGTGTGTGTGCGTCCAGTGTGTACGCACTACCTGAGTTGTCCTCGTCCTTGCGGATCTTGAGCTTGACCAGTTCTTCACACTGCTGGAGAATCTGAACAGCGTCTTCCATGGAACAGTTGTCCAGACGGATGTTATCGATGGCCAGCAGCTTGTCCCCCAGCTCCAGAGTCCCAGTCCTGGGGAGAGGAACACACAGACCAGGGTTTAGAGGTGACCAGCAGCTTGTCCCCCAGCTCCAGAGTCCCAGTCCTGGGGAGAGGAACACACAGACCAGGGTTTAGAGGTGACCAGCAGCTTGTCCCCCAGCTCCAGAGTCCCAGTCCTGGGGAGAGGAACACACAGACCAGGGTTTAGAGGTGACCAGTCTTGTCCCACAGCTCCAGAGTCCCAGTCCTGGGGAGAGGAACACACAGACCAGGGTTTAGAGGTGACCAGTCTTGTCCCACAGCTCCAGAGTCCCAGTCCTGGGGAGAGGAACACACAGACCAGGGTTTAGAGGTGACCAGCAGCTTGTCCCCCAGCTCCAGAGTCCCAGTCCTGGGGAGAGGAACACACAGACCAGGGTTTAGAGGTGACCAGTCTTGTCCCCCAGCTCCAGAGTCCCAGTCCTGGGGAGAGGAACACACAGACCAGGGTTTAGAGGTGACCAGGACTGTCTTCAGTTCTATATTCTACAGTGTGCTCTATGTGTAAATGTGGTCAGTTGATAAGACTGGTTACAACATCAGTTCAGTGCTGCTCACATGCTGTTCTGTCACAACATAAACACTGATCTGATCTGAATCTCGTGTGGAAACATCCATTAACCATCACGCGCCCACATACTGTACACAGTCATAGTTCTCACCAACACACAGACAGAATCCTAATCCAGACCCCCCCCCCCCCCCCCCCCCACCACCATAGACAGATACGCAGATGTAATGCATGTTTAACTCTGTCAGAGAGTCAAACAGAGTGCTGTTAACAGGAGGCCTGACAGAGACAAGGTGCTGAAATGAGACTCACAGAGACCTGTTAACAGGAGTCCTGACAGAGACAAGCTGATGAAATGAGACTCACAGAGACCTGTTAACTGGAGTCCTGACAGAGACAAGCTGATGAAATGAGACTCACAGAGACCTGTTAACTGGAGTCCTGACAGAGACAAGCTGATGAAATGAGACTCACAGAGACCTGTTAACAGGAGTCCTGACAGAGACAAGCTGCTGAAATGAGACTCACAGAGACCTGTTAACTGGAGTCCTGACAGAGACAAGCTGCTGAAATGAGACTCACAGAGACCTGTTAACTGGAGTCCTGACAGAGACAAGCTGCTGAAATGAGACTCACAGAGACCTGTTAACTGGAGTCCTGACAGAGACAAGCTGATGAAATGAGACTCACAGAGACCTGTTAACTGGAGTCCTGACAGAGACAAGCTGATGAAATGAGACTCACAGAGACCTGTTAACTGGAGTCCTGACAGAGACAAGCTGCTGAAATGAGACTCACAGAGACCTGTTAACTGGAGTCCTGACAGAGACAAGCTGATGAAATGAGACTCACAGAGACCTGTTAACTGGAGTCCTGACAGAGACAAGCTGATGAAATGAGACTCACAGAGACCTGTTAACTGGAGTCCTGACAGAGACAAGCTGATGAAATGAGACTCACAGAGACCTGTTAACTGGAGTCCTGACAGAGACAAGCTGATGAAATGAGACTCACAGAGACCTGTTAACTGGAGTCCTGACAGAGACAAGCTGCTGAAATGAGACTCACAGAGACCTGTTAACAGGGAACATAGTGCACTACACAGGGAATAGGGTGCCATTTGGAATGCACGACAAGCAGTCATCAGTTTGCTCCCATCCCTCCCTTCACCATGACAACACAGAGGCAGAATACACAATACTGTTCAGTTGTCCTCATTCCTCATTCTGGAACAACATTTTATATTCCAATGTAATCCAGAGAAAAAAACAAATTATTAAAATGACCAATAATCTCTGTTGTTTTTTTTATATATATATTTTTTTTACTAATGTCCAAAATGACTAAATCCTAAAAGGTATAAGGGACAACACCTGCCCAATTTACCTGAAAGCCAGGTCATCGTTACGGTAAATACCCTAGTACAAGAGCATAGGAACAGGTTTATTAACGTACCTCCTCTAATAGAGCAGCAGAATATAAACTAGAATCACATCATAACTCCCCAGTGCCTTTCCCTCTGTCTCCTTGACAGGGGTAACTAATACCTAGATATAACAGGACTGGGTGCCTTTCCCTCTGTCTCCTTGACACGGGTAACTAATACCTAGATATAACAGGACTGGGTGCCTCTCCTCTGACTCCTTGACAGGGGTAACTAATACCTAGATAGAACAGGACTGGGTGCCTCTCCTCTGACTCCTTGACAGGGGTAACTAATACCTAGATATAACAGGACTGGGTGCCTCTCCTCTGACTCCTTGACAGGGGTAACTAATACCTAGATAGAACAGGACTGGGTGCCTCTCCTCTGACTCCTTGACAGGGGTAACTAATACCTAGATAGAACAGGACTGGGTGCCTCTCCTCTGACTCCTTGACAGGGGTAACTAATACCTAGATAGAACAGGACTGGGTGCCTCTCCTCTGACTCCTTGACAGGGGTAACTAATACCTAGATATAACAGGACTGGGTGCCTTTCCCTCTGTCTCCTTGTCAGGGGTAACTAATACCTAGATAGAACAGGACTGGGTGCCTCTCCTCTGTCTCCTTGACAGGGGTAACTAATACCTAGATATAACAGGACTGGGTGCCTTTCCCTCTGTCTCCTTGACAGGGGTAACTAATACCTAGATATAACAGGACTGGGTGCCTCTCCTCTGTCTCCTTGACAGGGGTAACTAATACCTAGATATAACAGGACTGGGTGCCTCTCCTCTGACTCCTTGACAGGGGTAACTAATACCTAGATATAACAGGACTGGGTGCCTCTCCTCTCTCTCCTTGACAGGGGTAACTAATACCTAGATATAACAGGACAGGGTGCCTCTCCTCTGACTCCTTGTCAGGGGTAACTAATACCTAGATAGAACAGGACTGGGTGCCTTCCCTCTGTCTCCTTGACAGGGGTAACTAATACCTAGATAGAACAGGACTGGGTGCCTCTCCTCTGACTCCTTGACAGGGGTAACTAATACCTAGATATAACAGGACTGGGTGCCTCTCCTCTGACTCCTTGACAGGGGTAACTAATACCTAGATATAACAGGACAGGGTGCCTCTCCTCTGTCTCCTTGACATGGGTAACTAATACCTAGATATAACAGGACAGGGATCCTCTCCTCTGTCTCCTTGACAGGGGTAACTAATACCTAGATATAACAGAACAGGGATCCTCTCCTCTGTCTCCTTGACAGGGGTAACTAATACCTAGATAGAACAGGACTGGGTGCCTCTCCTCTGTCTCCTTGACAGGGGTAACTAATACCTAGATATAACAGGACTGGGTGCCTCTCCTCTGACTCCTTGACAGGGGTAACTAATACCTAGCTATAACAGGACAGGGTGCCTCTCCTCTGTTTCCTTGACAGGGGTAACTAATACCTAGATAGAACAGGACTGGGTGCCTTCCCTCCGCTCCTTGACAGGGGTAACTAATACCTAGATATAACAGGACTGGGTGCCTCTCCTCTGACTCCTTGACAGAGGTAACTAATACCTAGATATAACAGGACTGGGTGCCTGTCCTCTGACTCCTTGACAGGGGTAACTAATACCTATATATAACAGGACAGGGTGCCTCTCCTCTGTCTCCTTGACAGGGGTAACTAATACCTAGATATAACAGGACTGGGTGCCTCTCCTCTGACTCCTTGACAGGGGTAACTAATACCTAGATATAACAGGACTGGGTGCCTTTCCTCTGACTCCTTGACAGGGGTAACTAATACCTAGATATAACAGGACTGGGTGCCTCTCCTCTCTCTCCTTGACAGGGGTAACTAATACCTAGATAGCTCTGTCTCCTTGACAGGGGTAACTAATACCTAGATAGAACAGGACTGGGTGCCTCTCCTCTGACTCCTTGACAGGGGTAACTAATACCTAGATATAACAGGACTGGTTGCCTCTCCTCTGTCTCCTTGACAGGGGTAACTAATACCTAGATAGAACAGGACTGGGTGCCTCTCCTCTGTCTCCTTGACATGGGTAACTAATACCTATATATAACAGGACTGGGTGCCTCTCCTCTGTCTCCTTGACAGGGGTAACTAATACTTAGATATAACAGGACTGGGTGCCTCTCCTCTGACTCCTTGACAGGGGTAACTAATACCTAGATATAACAGGACTGGGTGCCTTTCCTCTGACTCCTTGACAGGGGTAACTAATACCTAGATATAACAGGACTGGGTGCCTCTCCTCTGTCTCCTTGACAGGGGTAACTAATACCTAGATAGCTCTGTCTCCTTGACAGGGGTAACTAATACCTAGATAGAACAGGACTGGGTGCCTCTCCTCTGACTCCTTGACAGGGGTAACTAATACCTAGATATAACAGGACTGGTTGCCTCTCCTCTCTCTCCTTGACAGGGGTAACTAATACCTAGATAGAACAGGACTGGGTGCCTCTCCTCTGTCTCCTTGACATGGGTAACTAATACCTAGATATAACAGGACAGGGATCCTCTCCTCTGACTCCTTGACAGGGGTAACTAATACCTAAATAGCTCTGCCTCCTTGACAGGGGTAACTAATACCTAGATAGAACAGGACAGGTTGCTTTGGGGAGAGAATCATAATCACTGATTAGAGCATAACCCAATTTCTCTCATCTTCCTCTCAGCATAATTACCAGATCTGTATCCCAAATGGAACCCTATTCTCTATATAGTGTACTAGTTTTGACCAGGGCCCGTAGGGAATAGGTGCCAATTGGGCCCCAGCCAAGGTAAACATATGTGTTGGTTGCGTAAGGCCTGGCAAAACGAGGGCAGAGACAGAATGTGGGTTAATTAGTTAGAGCCCTGGTGGTAAACAGAATGCAGCGTCGCCTTGGTAACGGGTCTGGATGTAAACACGGAGAACACCCAGCCCAGTTACTGCAGAAGGAGGAGGGGTTTAAAACTACATCTCTGTCTGTAGGTTGTGTGTGTGTGTGTGTGTGTGTATTTGTGTGTGTGTGTGTATTTGTGTGTGTGTGTGTATTTGTGTGTGTGTGTGTGTGTGTGTGTGTGTGTGTGTGTGTGTGTGTGTGTGTGTGTGTGTGTGTGTGTATTTGTGTGTGTGTGTGTGTGTGTGTGTGTGTGTATGTATTTGTGTGCTCCACACAACTTGTAGCTAGCTACTGCTACCCCTCTACCCCTCTATCCCTCTACCCCTCTACCCCTCTATCCCTCTACCCCTCTATCCCTCTACCCCTCTACCCCTCTACCCCTCTATCCCTCTATCCCTCTACCCCACTATCCCTCTATCCCTCTACCCCTCTACCCCTCCCCCCAGCTGGGAATTCCCTCTCTCTGTGTAAAGTCGTGAACAGCCGTTTCCACTTTGGGGGATTTAATTGAAGAACCTTGTCCGCTGCCTCCCACAACGAGATGACAACATCCGTTAGTTAGCTAGCGACTCGTCAAGCTGGCCCACTTCAGTTGAGAGGTTCAATCACAGTTTATACGTGTCCTAACGTGTCCTAACGATGGTATGTGTGACGTCTCATGGTGTTTTTATTATGTGGGGTAATGGCCCCCTGGGGGTCGTACCACAGAGCAGGGAGCCTGGCCACTGACCATCGGAGCAGGGTGCCTGGCCACTGACCATCAGAACACAGAGCAGGGAGCCTGGCCACTGAACATCGCAACACGGAGCCTGGCCACTGACCATCAGAACACGGAGCCTGGCCACTGACCATCAGAACACGGAGCCTGGCCACTGACCATCGCAACACGGAGCCTGGCCACTGAACATCGTACCACAGAGCAGGAACCACTGAACATCAGAACACGGAGCCTGGCCACTGACCATCAGAACACGGAGCAGGGAGCCTGGCCACTGACCATCAGAGCAGGGAGCCTGGCCACTGACAATCAGAACACGGAGCCTGGCCACTGAACATCGGAGCAGGGTGCCTGGCCACTGACCATCAGAGCAGGGAGCCTGGCCACTGACCATCAGAGCAGGGAGCCTGGCCACTGACCATCAGAACACGGAGCCTGGCCACTGAACATCGGAGCAGGGTGCCTGGCCACTGACCATCGGAACACAGAGCAGGGAGCCTGGCCACTGACCATCGGAACACGGAGCCTGGCCACTGACCATCAGAGCAGGGAGCCTGGCCACTGACCATCAGAGCAGGGAGCCTGGCCACTGACCATCAGAGCAGGGAGCCTGGCCACTGACCATCAGAACACGGAGCCTGGCCACTGAACATCGGAGCAGGGTGCCTGGCCACTGACCATCGGAACACGGAGCAGGGAGCCTGGCCACTGAACATCAGAACACGGAGCAGGGAGCCTGGCCACTGAACATCGGAACACGGAGCCTGGACACTGACCATCGGAGCAGGGAGCCTGGCAACTGAACATCGGAACACGGAGCCTGGCCACTGACCATCGGAACACGGAGCCTGGCCACTGACCATCAGAGCAGGGAGCCTGGCCACTGACCATCAGAACACGGAGCCGGGCCACTGAACATCGGAGCAGGGTGCCTGGCCACTGACCATCGGAACACGGAGCAGGGAGCCTGGCCACTGACCATCGGAACACGGAGCAGGGAGCCTGGCCACTGACCATCAGAGCAGGGAGCCTGGCCACTGACCATCAGAGCAGGGAGCCTGGCCACTGACCATCAGAGCAGGGAGCCTGGCCACTGACCATCAGAACACGGAGCCTGGCCACTGAACATCGGAGCAGGGTGCCTGGCCACTGACCATCGGAACACGGAGCAGGGAGCCTGGCCACTGAACATCAGAACACGGAGCAGGGAGCCTGGCCACTGAACATCGGAACACGGAGCCTGGACACTGACCATCGGAGCAGGGAGCCTGGCAACTGAACATCGGAACACGGAGCCTGGCCACTGACCATCGGAACACGGAGCCTGGCCACTGACCATCAGAACACGGAGCCTGGCCACTGAACATCGGAACACGGAGCCTGGCCACTGAACATCGGAACACGGCGCCTGGCCACTGAACATCGCAACACTGAGCAGGGAGCCTGGCCACTGAACATCGGAACACGGAGCCTGGCCACTGAACATTGGAACACGGAGCAGGTAGCCTGGCCACTGAACATCGGAACACGGAGCAGGGAGCCTGGCCACTGAACATCGGAACACGGAACCTGGCCACTGAACATCGGAACACGGAGCCTGGCCACTGAACATCGGAACACGGAACCTGGCCACTGACCATCGGAACACGGAGCCTGGCCACTGAACATCGGAGCAGGGAGCCTGGCCACTGAACATCGGAGCAGGGAGCCTGGCCACTGAACATCGGAGCAGGGAGCCTGGTCACTGAACATCGGAACACGGAGCCTGGCCACTGAACATCGGAACACGGAGCAGGGAGCCTGGCCACTGAACATCGGAACACGGAGCAGGGAGCCTGGCCACTGAACATCGGAACACGGAGCCTGGCCACTGAACATCAGAACACGGAGCCTGGCCACTGACCATCGTAACACAGAGCAGGGAGCCTGGACACTGAACATCGGAACACGGAGCAGGGAGCCTGGACACTGACCATCGGAACACGGAGCAGGGAGCCTGGACACTGAACTTCGGAACACGGAGCCTGGCCACTGACCATCAGAACACGGAGCCTGGCCACTGACCATCGGAACACGGAGCCTGGCCACTGAACATCGGAACACGGAGCAGGGAGCCTGGGCACTGACCATCAGAGCAGGGAGCCTGGGCACTGACCATCGGAGCAGGGAGCCTGGCAACTGAACATCGGAGCAGGGACCCTGGCCACTGACCATCGGAGCAAGGAGCCTGGCAACTGAACATCGGAACACGGAGCAGGGAGCCTGGCCACTGAACATCGGAACACGGAGCCTGGCCACTGAACATCGGAACACAGAGCCTGGCAACTGAACATCGGAACACGGAGCCTGGCCACTGAACATCGGAGCAGGGAGCCTGGCCACTGAACATCGGAGCAGGGAGCCTGGCCACTGAACATCGGAGCAGGGAGCCTGGCCAATGAACATCGGAGCAGGGAGCCTGGCCACTGAACATCGGAGCAGGGAGCCTGGCCACTGAACATCGGAGCAGGGAGCCTGGCAACTGACCATCGGAGCAGGGAGCCTGGCAACTGAACATCGGAACACGGAGCCTGGCCACTGACCATCGAAACACGGAGCCTGGCAACTGAACATTGGAACACGGAGCCTGGCCACTGAGCATCGGAACACGGAGCCTGGCCACTGAACATCGGAACACAGAGCAGGGAGCCTGGACACTGAACATCGGAACACGGAGCCTGGCCACTGACCATCAGAACACGGAGCCTGGCCATTGACCATCGGAACACGGAGCCTGGCCACTGAACATCAGAACACGGAGCAGGGAGCATGGCCACTGACCATCGGAACACGGATCAGGGAGCCTGGCCACTGAACATCGGAACACGGAGCCTGGCCACTGACCATCGCAACACGGAGCCTGGCCACTGAACATCAGAACACGGAGCCTGGCCACTGAACATCGGAACACGGAGCAGGGAGCCTGGCCACTGACCATCGGAACACGGAGCCTGGCCACTGAACATCAGAACACAGAGCCTGGCCACTGACCATCGGAACACAGAGCCTGGCAACTGAACATCAGAACACAGAGCCTGGCCACTGAACATCGGAACACGGCGCCTGGCCACTGAACATCGCAACACTGAGCAGGGAGCCTGGCCACTGAACATCGGAACACGGAGCCTGGCCACTGAACATTGGAACATGGAGCAGGTAGCCTGGCCACTGAACATCGGAACACGGAGCCTGGCCACTGAACATTGGAACACGGAGCCTGGCCACTGAACATCGGAACACGGAGCCTGGCCACTGAACATTGGAACACGGAGCAGGTAGCCTGGCCACTGAACATCAGAACACGGAGCAGGGAGCCTGGCCACTGAACATCGGAACACGGAGCAGGGAGCCTGGCCACTGAACATCGGAACACGGAGCAGGGAGCCTGGCCACTGAACATCGGAACACGGAGCCTGGCCACTGAACATCGGAACACGGAGCAGGGAGCCTGGCCACTGAACATCGGAACACGGAGCCTGGCCACTGAACATCGGAACACGGAGCAGGGAGCCTGGCCACTGAACATCGGAACACAGAGCCTGGCCACTGAACATCGGAACACGGAGCCTGGCCACTGAACAATATATTATCTGTATTGATCTAGAGAATTGGAATTATGCAGATGAGCTCATGCAGGGTCCCATCCCCCTTCCAGCCCAGAGCTGAGTGACCACAGAGCCCGGTCATAAACCACTGATTAATATCCACTGCATCAAACACAATATACTATACTGCAGAAATACATATATTTATATGTGGCTCAGCCATAGTGTAGTTTAGTGGAGTGGTGTGCAGAGCAACATTCACAGTGTAGTTTAGTGGAGTGGTGTGCAGAGCAACATTCATAGTGTAGTTTAGTGGAGTGGTGTGCAGAGCAACATTCATAGTGTAGTTTAGTGGAGTGGTGTGCAGAGCAACATTCATAGTGTAGTTTAGTGGAGTGGTGTGCAGAGCAACACTGAGACAATAGTGTTGTTGTATTTTTCAGATAATTTACCTGTGAGCAGTTTGATTGGTTGATTGATGTATTTACCTGTGAGCAGTTTGATTGGTTGATTGATGTATTTACCTGTGAGCAGTTTGATTGGTTGATTGATGTATTTACCTGTGAGCAGTTTGATTGGTTGATTGGTGTATTTACCTGTGAGCAGTTTGATTGGTTGATTGGTGTATTTACCTGTGAGCAGTTTGATTGGTTGATTGGTGTATTTACCTGTGAGCAGTTTGATTGGTTGATTGGTGTATTTACCTGTGAGCAGTTTGATTGGTTGATTGGTGTATTTACCTGTGAGCAGTTTGATTGGTTGATTGGTGTATTTACCTGTGAGCAGTTTGATTGGTTGATTGGTGTATTTACCTGTGAGCAGTTTGATTGGTTGATTGGTGTATTTACCTGTGAGCAGTTTGATTGGTTGATTGGTGTATTTACCTGTGAGCAGTTTGATTGGTTGATTGGTGTATTTACCTATGAGCCACGCTGCCCTTCTTGATGTCAGAGATGATGAGAGCGTCCCCAGGTTTCCTACTGGATGGAGCTAGGAGCAGAGGAAGAAAGGATGGACGTATGAGAGAGAGAGAGCAACAAAACCACAGGCTTAAACCATTAACAAAACCACAGGCTTATACCATTAACAAAACCACAGGCTTATACCATTAACAAAACCACAGGCTTATACCATTAACAAAACCACAGGCTTATACCATTAACAAAACCACAGGCTTATACCATTAACAAAACCACAGGCTTATACCATTAACAAAACCACAGGCTTAAATCATTAACAAAACCACAGGCTTAAATCATTAACAAAACCACAGGCTTATACCATTAACAAAACCCCAGGCTTAAATCATTAACAAAACCACAGGCTTATACCATTAACAAAACCACAGGCTTATACCATTAACAAAACCACAGGCTTATACCATTAACAAAACCACAGGCTTATACCATTATCAAAACCACAGGCTTATACCATTATCAAAACCACAGGCTTAAATCATTAACAAAACCACAGGCTTATACCATTAACAAAACCACAGGCTTATACCATTAACAAAACCACAGGCTTATACCATTAACAAAACCACAGGCTTATACCATTAACAAAACCACAGGCTTATACCATTAACAAAACCACAGGCTTATACCATTAACAAAACCACAGGCTTATACCATTAACAAAACCACAGGCTTATACCATTAACAAAACCACAGGCTTAAATCATTAACAAAACCACAGGCTTAAATCATTAACAAAACCACAGGCTTATACCATTAACAAAACCACAGGCTTAAATCATTAACAAAACCACAGGCTTATACCATTAACAAAACCACAGGCTTATACCATTAACAAAACCACAGGCTTATACCATTAACAAAACCACAGGCTTATACCATTATCAAAACCACAGGCTTATACCATTATCAAAACCACAGGCTTAAATCATTAACAAAACCACAGGCTTATACCATTAACAAAACCAACTTGTGAAAATGGCGTCTCATTCATTTCTTTGGTTGCATTTACACAGGCAACCCAATTCTGATATTTTTTTTCAGATCAGCTCTGAAATAGAGATCTGATGTGATTGGTCAAAAGAGCAATTAGTGGGAAAAAAATCTCAGAATTTGTCTGCCTGTGTAAATGCAGCCTTTAAAGTTGATGAAAAGTGTATCAGCCCAAAGTATGGTTGGGCTGAGTGCCTTACAGGAAGGGAGGAAGGGTATCTGTTTTGAGTAAACAACTTCCCTCCCCTCTTCTCCAACCCATAATATTCCCTTTAGTCCTACTCCTCTCCTTCCCTCCCTTATACTCCCCTCCCTCCCATCTCTTCCCCTCTGCTCTCCTTCCCCTCTCTTTCCCTCTGCTCTCCTTCCCATCTCTTCCCCTCTGCTCTCCTTCCCCTCTGCTCTCCTTCCCCTCTGCTCTCCTTCCCCTCTCTTTCCCTCTGCTCTCCTTCCCCTCTCTTTCCCTCTGCTCTCCTTCCCCTCTCTTTCCCTCCCCTCTTCTCCTTTCCCTCCCCTCTTCTCCTTTCCTCTCCTCTCTTCCCACGTACTCCACTCCCCATTATATTCCCTCCCTTCTGCTCTCTTTCCCCTCTCCTCTCCTCTTTCCCTCCCCTCTCCTCCCCTCCTTCTCCTCCCCTCCCTTCTCCTTCCCTTCCCTCCCCTCCCCTCCATTCTCCTCCCCTCCCCTCCCATCTCCTCCACTCCCTTCTCCTCCCCTCCCCTTCTCCTTCCCTTCCCTCCCCTCCATTCTCCTCCCCTCCCCTCCCATCTCCTCCACTCCCTTCTCCTCCCCTCCCCTTCTCCTTCCCTCCCCTCCCCTCCCTTCTCCTTCCCTCCCTTCTCCTCCCCTCCCCTCTCCTTCCCTCCCCTCCCTTCTCCTATCCTCCCTTCTCCTTCCCTCCCTTCTCCTTCCCTCCCCTCCCCTCCCTTCTCCTTCCCTCCCCTCCCTTCTCCTCTCCTCCCTTCTCCTTCCCTCCCCTCCCCTCTCCTGTACTTCACTCTATATTGTAGTCTGCTCAACAGTTTCAGTCCACTTCAGTCCATAAACAACCACACATTACCTCCTCATCTCAGCTGACAAAACCACAGTGCTGCCTGTCGTTACTGCAGCTCTTTACCTGACCTGTCAAATTGCCAACTCAGTCCTATTGTAATTCTGCAGGTGCTTCCTGTGTCTGTCTATATGTCAGAGGAGAGACAGGAGAGATGTATTTTCTGCCTGCTATGAAAGAGACACATCTCTGTGGCCCGGGTGTGTTGTGAATGTTAATGTGTGGAATCCAGGGACTGCTTGGTGTGATGTGGAGACGTCAGCGCTGTTGACGGGGTTAACAGTGGAGGGGATAGAGGCGTTCTGCAGGGAGTCCACTATTTTAACTGGAGGCACTAGAGTAAGACGGTTACTGGTCCAATGAGCGAGCAGGGAGGTAAAGGTGAGGGGAGGGGCTACCTACAGAACACTAGAGTAAGACGGTTACTTGTTCAACGAGCAAGCAGGGAGGTAAAGGTGAGGGGAGGGGCCACCTACAGAACACTAGAGTAAGATGGTTACTTGTCCAATGAGCGGGCAGGGAGGTAAAGGTGAGGGGGTGGGGCCAGTGGTGGAAAATCCTGCAGGCAAGGCTGAAGATTTAATTGTATTTCTATGGCTACAGAATGAATTATATATCTATGGCTACAGAATGAATTATATTTCTATGGCTGGAGAATGAATTATATTTCTATGGCTACAGAATGAATTATATTTCTATGGCTACAGAATTAATTATATTTCTATGGCTACAGAATTAATTATATTTCTATGGCTGGAGAATGAATTATATTTCTATGGCTACAGAATGAATTATATTTCTATGGCTGTAGAATGAATTATATTTCTATGGCTACAGAATGAATTATATTTCTATGGCTGGAGAATGAATTATATTTCTATGGCTACAGAATGAATTATATTTCTATGGCTACAGAATTAATTATATTTCTATGGCTACAGAATTAATTATATTTCTATGGCTGGAGAATGAATTATATTTCTATGGCTACAGAATGAATTATATTTCTATGGCTGTAGAATGAATTATATTTCTATGGCTACAGAATGAATTATATTTCTATGGCTACAGAATGAATTATATTTCTATGGCTACAGAATGAATTATATTTCTATGGCTGTAGAATGAATTATATTTCTATGGCTACAGAATGAATTATATTTCTATGGCTACAGAATGAATTATATTTCTATGGCTGTAGAATGAATTATATTTCTATGGCTACAGAATGAATTATATTTCTATGGCTACAGAATTAATTATATTTCTATGGCTACAGAATTAATTATATTTCTATGGCTGGAGAATGAATTATATTTCTATGGCTACAGAATGAATTATATTTCTATGGCTGTAGAATGAATTATATTTCTATGGCTACAGAATGAATTATATTTCTATGGCTACAGAATGAATTATATTTCTATGGCTACAGAATGAATTATATTTCTATGGCTGTAGAATGAATTATATTTCTATGGCTGTAGAATGAATTATATTTCTATGGCTACAGAATGAATTATATTTCTATGGCTACAGAATGAATTATATTTCTATGGCTACAGAATTAATTATATTTCTATGGCTACAGAATTAATTATATTTCTATGGCTGGAGAATGAATTATATTTCTATGGCTACAGAATGAATTATATTTCTATGGCTGTAGAATGAATTATATTTCTATGGCTACAGAATGAATTATATTTCTATGGCTACAGAATGAATTATATTTCTATGGCTACAGAATGAATTATATTTCTATGGCTGTAGAATGAATTATATTTCTATGGCTGTAGAATGAATTATATTTCTATGGCTACAGAATGAATTATATTTCTATGGCTGTAGAATGAATTATATTTCTATGGCTGTAGAATGAATTATATTTCTATGGCTACAGAATGAATTATATTTCTATGGCTGTAGAATGAATTATATTTCTATGGCTGTAGAATGAATTATATTTCTATGGCTGTAGAATGAATTATATTTCTATGGCTGTAGAATGAATTATATTTCTATGGCTACAGAATGAATTATATTTCTATGGCTACAGAATGAATTATATTTCTATGGCTGTAGAATGAATTATATTTCTATGGCTGTAGAATGAATTATATTTCTATGGCTACAGAATGAATTATATTTCTATGGCTGTAGAATGAATTATATTTCTATGGCTGTAGAATGAATTATATTTCTATGGCTACAGAATGAATTATATTTCTATGGCTGTAGAATGAATTATATTTCTATGGCTGTAGAATGAATTATATTTCTATGGCTGTAGAATGAATTATATTTCTATGGCTGTAGAATGAATTATATTTCTATGGCTACAGAATGAATTATATTTCTATGGCTGTAGAATGAATTATATTTCTATGGCTGTAGAATGAATTATATTTCTATGGCTGTAGAATGAATTATATTTCTATGGCTACAGAATGAATTATATTTCTATGGCTGTAGAATGAATTATATTTCTATGGCTGTAGAATGAATTATATACCAAGCGGCGTGTCAACAGGCAGCAGCAGCAGCAAAAAGAGGAGTTACGTTGTAAGGATTTCTGGACATGGGAGGAAATCCTCGACGGGAGAGGACCCTGGGCTAAACCAGGGGAGTATAGCCGCACCAAGGTGCAGCCGAAGAAGGAACAGAGGCAGCAGGAGCAGCAGCAGCCGCAGTGGGAGAGAGCGTCATGGGAGTATGAATTAGATAATGGTGGACCATGGGCTCAACCGGGAGAATATCGCCGTCCCAAGGAAGAACTGGAGGCGGCGAAAGCTGAGAGGCGCAAATATGAGGAAGTAGCACGACGGAGCGGATGGAAGCCCGAGAGTAAGCCTCAAAAATTTATTGGGGGGGGGCTAACAGGGAGTATGGCTACGCCAGGTCGCAGACCTGAGCCAACTCCCCCTGTTTATCGTGAGGAGCCAAGGAGGAGACCAGAACCGGTGTTGGAGGTAAGCGAAGCAGAGACTGTGAAGGAGTTAATGGGGAAATTGGAGGAGAGTGAAATGAGGGAGTTGCTGTGTTGGTGCTTTAAATATGATATTCGCCCGAAGGAGCGTGTCGGGGATTTATTGGCACCTGGGTCAGTGCTCTCTACTCGTCCTGAGGTGCGTGCTAGTCAGCTGGTGAAGACAGTGCCAGTCTCACGCACCAGGCCTCCTGTGTACCTCCCTAGCCTTGCATGTCCTGTGCCAACACCGCTCTCAAGATCTCCAGTACGCCTTCACGGTCTAACCCATCCTGTGCCACCTCCACACCCCAGCCCTCCGGTAGCAGCTCCCCGCACTAGGCTTCCTGTGCGTGTCCTCGGCCCAGTACCACCAGTGCCAGCACCACGCATCAGGCCTACAGTGCGCCTCGCCTGTTTAGCGCTGTCGGAGCCTTCCTCCTCTCCAGCGCTGTCGGAGTCTCTCACCTGTTCAGCGCTGCCAGAGCCTTCCTCCTCTTCAGCGCTGTTGGAGTCTCCCGCCTGTTTAGCGCTGTCAGAGCTTTCCGCCTCTACAGCGTTGCCGGAGTCTCCCGCCTGTTCGGAGCTGCCAGTCTGCATGGAGCTGCCAGTCTGCATGGAGCTGCAAGTTTGTATAGAGCTGCCAGTCAGCAAGGAGCTGCCAGTATGCATAGAGCTGCCAGTCTGCAAGGAGCTGCCAGTCTGCAAGGAGCCGCCAGAGCTGCCAGTCTGCAGGATGCTGCCAAAGCTGCCAGTCTGCAAGGAGCCGCCAGAGCTGGCAGTTTGTAAGGAGCCGCCGGAGCTGCCAGTTTGTAAGGAGCCGCCGGAGCTGCCAGTTTGTAAGGAGCAGCCAGGGCCGCCAGTTAGCAGGGAGCAGCCAGGGCCGCCAGTTAGCAGGGAGCAGCCAGGGCCGCCAGTCAGCATGGAGCAGCCAGAGCAGCCAGAGCTGTCAGTCAGCATGGAGCAGCCAGAGCAGCCAGGGCCGCCAGTCAGCATGGAGCAGCCAGAGCTGCCAGTCGACCAGACTCTCCCAGATCTGCCAGTCGACCAGACTCTTCCAGATCTGCCAGTCGACCAGACTCTTCCAGATCTGCCAGTCGTCCAGACTCTTCCAGATCTGCCCGTCGTCCAGACTCTTCCAGATCTGCCCGTCGTCCAGACTCTTCCAGATCTGCCAGTCGTCCAGACTCTTCCAGATCTGCCAGTCGTCCAGACTCTTCCAGATCTGCCAGTCGTCCAGACTCTTCCAGATCTGCCAGTCGTCCAGACTCTTCCAGATCTGCCAGTCGTCCAGACTCTTCCAGATCTGCCAGTCGTCCAGACTCTTCCAGATCTGCCAGTCGTCCAGACTCTTCCAGATCTACCAGTCGTCCAGACTCTTCCAGATCTGCCAGTCGTCCAGACTCTTCCAGATCTGCCAGTCGACCAGACTCTTCCAGATCTGCCAGTCGACCAGACTCTTCCAGATCTGCCCGTCGTCCAGACTCTTCCAGATCTGCCAGTCGTCCAGACTCTTCCAGATCTGCCAGTCGTCCAGACTCTTCCAGATCTGCCAGTCGTCCAGACTCTTCCAGATCTGCCAGTCGTCCAGACTCTTCCAGATCTGCCAGTCGTCCAGACTCTTCCAGATCTGCCAGTCGTCCAGACTCTTCCAGATCTGCCAGTCGACCAGACTCTTCCAGATCTGCCAGTCGACCAGACTCTTCCAGATCTGCCAGTCGACCAGACTCTTCCAGATCTGCCAGTCGACCAGACTCTTCCAGATCCGCCAGTCGACCAGACTCTTCCAGATCTGCCAGTCGACCAGACTCTTCCAGATCTGCCAGTCGACCAGACTCTTCCAGATCTGCCAGTCGTCCAGACTCTTCCAGATCTGCCAGTCGTCCAGACTCTCTCAGATCTGCCAGTCGTCCAGATTCTCCCAGATCCGCCAGTCGACCAGATTCTCCCAGATCCGCCAGTCGACCAGATTCTCCCAGATCCGCCAGTCGACCAGATTCTTCCAGATCTGCTAGTCGACCAGGATCTGCTGAAACCGCCAGCCAGCCAGGTTCTGGTAGTTTCTACTACCTGCCTGGGCTTCCTCTCAGTGCTGAGCTTCTTCTCAGTGCTGAGCTTCCTCAGCACTGAGAAGAAGCTCAGCACTGTGGTGGGTAACCTATTTAGGGACGTTTAGGAGGGGGATTAAAACTGTCATGGAGTGGGGTCCACGTCCAGCGCCAGAGCCGCCACCGCGGACAGATGCCCACCCAGACCCTCCCCTATAGGTTCAGGTTTTGCGGCCGGAGTCCGCACCTTGGGGGGGGGGTACTGTCACGCCCTGACCATAGTTTACTTTGTATTTTCTATGTTTTGATTGGTCAGGGTGTGATCTGAGTGGGTATTCTATGTTTCATGTCTTGTTTGTCTATTTCTATGTTCAGCCTGATATGGTTCTCAGTCAGAGGCAGGTGTTCGTCATTGTCTCTGATTGGGAACCATATTTAGGTAGCCTGGGTTTCACTGTGTGTTTGTGGGTGATTGTTCCTGTCCTTAGTGTCCTGATGTCATTGTTCTGTGTTAGGATACACAAGTATAGGCTGTTTCGGGTTTTGTTAAGTTTATTGTTTTGGTAGTGTTTGTGTTTAGTGTGTTAATTCATTAAACATGGATTGCAATAGACACGCCGCATTTTGGTCCGACTCTCCTTCTCATACAGAAAACCGTTACAATATCTATGGCTACAGAATGAATTATATTTCTATGGCTACAGAATGAATTATATTTCTATGGCTGGAGAATGAATTATATATCTATGGTTACAGAATGAATTATATTTCTATGGCTGGAGAATGAATTATATATCTATGGCTACAGAATTAATTATATTTCTATGGCTGTAGAATGAATTATATTTCTATGGCTGCATTGCAGAAATGTCTTTCCTCCCGGTGGAGAGTTGGTTGGCTGACTCTGCTGAATCCCAAATTAGACCCCTTTCCTCAGCCTCGAGCCTACAGGAAACAATGGGTTCCGGTGGTGGTGGTTGGACAAAACAGAGAGAGAAAACACACGCACGCACGCACGCACGCACGCACACACACAGAGAGAGAGGAAATTGCCTCAGGGTACTGTTAGCCATTATTGAGTCACTGGTCTATCTGCCAATTAAATCTCAGCAAATACTAGTAGGTCTGCATCCCAAACGGCACCCTATTCCCCTGCAGTCCTGCAGGAGCCAGCCACCAGCCCTCTAGTCCTCCAGGAACCAGCCACCAGCCCTCCAGTCCTGCAGGAACCAGCCACCAGCCCTCTAGTCCTACAGGAACCAGCCACCAGCCCTCTAGTTCTACAGGAACCAGCCACCAGCCCTCCAGTCCTGCAGGAACCAGCCACCAGCCCTCTAGTCCTACAGGAACCAGCCACCAGCCCTCCAGTCCTGCAGGAGCCAGCCACCAGCCCTCCAGTCCTGCAGGAACCAGCCACCAGCCCTCTAGTCTGGCAGGAACCAGCCACCAGCCCTCCAGTCCTGCAGGAACCAGCCACCAGCCCTCTAGTCTGGCAGGAACCAGCCACCAGCCCTCTAGTCTGGCAGGAACCAGCCACCAGCCCTCCAGTCCTGAAGGAACCAGCCACCAGCCCTCCAGTCCTGCAGGAACCAGCCACCAGCCCTCTAGTCTGGCAGGAACCAGCCACCAGCCCTCTAGTTTGGCAGGAACCAGCCACCAGCCCTACAGTCCTACAGGAACCATCCACCAGCCCTACAGTCCTACAGGAACCAGCCACCAGCCCTCTAGTCTGGCAGGAACCAGCCACCAGCCCTCTAGTTTGGCAGGAACCAGCCACCAGCCCTACAGTCCTACAGGAACCATCCACCAGCCCTCTAGTTTGGCAGGAACCAGCCACCAGCCCTACAGTCCTACATGAACCATCCACCAGCCCTACAGTCCTACAGGAACCAGCCACCAGCCCTCTAGTCTGGCAGGAACCAGCCACCAGCCCTCTAGTTTGGCAGGAACCAGCCACCAGCCCTACAGTCCTACAGGAACCATCCACCAGCCCTACAGTCCTACAGGAACCAGCCACCAGCCCTACAGTCCTACAGGAACCATCCACCAGCCCTCTAGTCCTGAAGGAGCCAGCCACCAGCCCTCCAACCCTACAGGAACCAGCCACCAGCCCTACAACCCTACAGGAACCAGCCACCAGCCCTCCAGTACTGCAGGAACCAGCCACCAGCCCTCCTGTCTTGCAGGAACCAGCCTCCAGCCCTCTAGTCTGGCAGGAACCAGCCACCAGCCCTACAGCCCTCCAGGAGCCAGCCACCAGCCCTGGAGGAACCAGCCACCAGCACTGAAGGAAACAGCCACCAGCACTCCAGGAGCCAGCCACCAGCCCTGAAGGAACCAGCCACCAGCCCTGCAGGAACCTGCCACCAGCCCTCCAGCCCTGCAGGAACCAGCCACCAAGCCCTCCAGCCCTGCAGGAACCAGCCACCAGCCCTGCAGGAGCCAGCCACCAGCCCTCCAGCCCTGAAGGAACCAGCCACCAGCCCTGCAGGAACCAGCCACCAGCCACCAGCCCTCCAGCCCTGCTGGAACCAGCCACCAGCCCTCCAGCCCTGCAGGAACCAGCCACCAGCCCTGCAGGAACCAGCCACCAGCCCTGCAGGAGCCAGCCACCAGCCCTCCAGGAGCCAGCCACCAGCCCACCAGCCCTCCAGGAACCAGCCACCAGCCCTCCAGCCCTGCAGGAACCAGCCACCAGCCCTGCAGGAGCCAGCCACCAGCCCTCCAGGAGCCAGCCACCAGCCCTCCTGTCTTGCAGGAACCAGCCACCAGCCTTCCAGCCCTGCAGGAACCAGCCACCAGCCCTGCAAGAACCAGCCACTAGCCCTCCGGGAACCAGCCACCAGCCCTCCTGTCTTGCAGAAACCAGCCACCAGCCCTCCAAGAACCAGCCCTACAGGAACCAGCCACCAGCCCTCCAGCCCTCCAGGAATCAGCCACCAGCCCACCAGGAACCAGCCACCAGCCCTCCAGCCCTCCAGGAACCAGCCATCAGCCCTGAAGTAGCCAGCCACCAGCCCTCCAGGAACCAGTCCTCCAGCCCTGCAGGAATCAGCCACCAGCAATCCAGCCCTGAAGGAGCCAGCCACCAGCCCTGCATGAACCAGCCATCAGCCACCAGCCCTCCAGTCCTGCAGGAACCAGCCACCAGCCCTCCAGCCCTGCAGTCCTGCAGGAACCAGCCACCAGACCTCCAGTCCTCCAGGAACCAGCCACCAGCCCTCCAGTCCTCCAGGAACCAGCCACCAGCCCTCCAGGAACCAGCCACCAGCCCTCCAAACCTGAAGGAGCCAGCCACCAGCCCTCCTGTCTTGCAGGAATCAGCCACCAGCCCTCCTGTCTTGGAGGAACCAGCCACCAGCCCTGAAGTCCTGCAGGAACCAGCCACCAGCCCTACAGCCCTGCAGGAACCAGCCACCAGCCCTCCAGCCCTCCAGGAACCAGCCACCAGCCCACCTGTCTTGCAGGAACCAGCCACCAGCCACCAGCCCTGCAGTCCTGCAGGAACCAGCCACCAGCCACCAGCCCTCCAGCCCTGCAGGAACCAGCCACCAGCCCTCCAGCCCTCCAGGAACCAGCCATCAGCCCTCCAGCCCTGCAGGAACCAGCCACCAGCCCTCCAGCCCTCCAGGAACCAGCCATCAGCCCTCCAGGAACCAGCCACCAGCCCTCCAGCCCTCCAGGATCAGCCATCAGCCCTCCAGCCCTGAAGGAACCAGCCATCAGCCCTCCAGTCCTCCAGGAACCAGCCACCAGCCCTCCAGTCCTGCAGGAACCAGCCACCAGCCACCAGCCCTCCAGCCCTGCAGTCCTGCAGGAACCAGCCACCAGCCCTCCAGTCCTCCAGGAACCAGCCACCAGGCCTCCAGGAACCAGCCACCAGCCCTCCAGGAACCAGCCACCAGCCCTCCAAACCTGAAGGAGCCAGCCACCAGCCCTCCTGTCTTGCAGGAACCAGCCACCAGCCCTCCTGTCTTGGAGGAACCAGCCACCAGCCCTCTAGTCCTACAGGAACCAGCCACCAGCCCTCCAGGAACCAGCCACCAGCCCTCTAGTCCTACAGGAACCAGCCACCAGCCCTCTAGTCCTACAGGAACCAGCCACCAGACTTCCAGTCCTAATATGAAGTTAATTTTGAATCTGTGCTGCATTTCTACTGCTCTGACAAAAATAACGTCTAAACACAAGCCTTTAAAAACAGTCTTATCTCTGACCTCCCTGCCTCTATAGAGACTATAATCTGGCCAATGTCCAAGTGAAGAGGAGTTCAACAAGACAAGATGTGTAGAGAGCTGCAGAGCCCTGCTAGCCTTTACAGACTCCTTTAATAGATCAACTATCAGCTACACAGAGATACAGACACAGCAGTACAACTCTTAGAGAAGCCATGAAAGCTCCAGGCTGTGTCCTATCCCCTATTTAGTTAACTCCTTTTGACCCTCTGGTCTCCGGTCCCCTATACTGGGAGTAGGGTGTCATTTGGGGTGCACGCCCAGAGTTCCAGCAAAACAAATGTCACATAAAGAAGCTGACACCCCGGAGAGAGTTGTCGAGCCTTCAGAGAGCCTTTGTAGATCCTCAGAGCGCGGTTCGGTTCGCAGGATGCTGTTTCCGTGTTCTCTCTGTATCACAGACAATAACTCAGCAGAGCATCCCCAGTCTCCTTCCTCCATTTCCCTTTTATCTCTCTCTCCCTCCCCCATCTCTCTCTCCCTCCCCCATCTCTCTCTTTCTCTCGCTCTCTCTCTTTCCCTCTCTCTCTCTCTCTCCCCATCTCTCTCTCTCTCCCTCCATTTCTCTCTCTCTCTCCCACCTCGATCTCTCTCTCTCTCCCTCCTCCATCTCTCTCTCTCTCCCTCCCTCCTCCATCTCTCTCCCTCCTCCATCTCTCTTTCTCTCTCTCTCTCCATCTCTCTCTATCTTTCCCTCCTCCATCTCTCTCTCTCTCTCCTCCATCTCTCTCTCTCTCTCCCTCCTCTCTCTCTCTCTCCCTCCATATCTCCCTCTCTCCCTCTCTCTCCTACGGAGTGGTGAAGACGCCTTGGACAGCCAGCTGGCCTCACGCCAGCCTGTGGAGAGACACAGAGGACACGCCATTGCGAAATGCGGAGACAGACGCTGCACCGGGGACAGAGGGAGTGTTAGTTTGGCATGAGATGTGGAGAGACACAGAGGACACGTCATGAGATGTCTTCTCTCCTGGAGAAACACAGTCCTCCTTTGATATGACAGCATGATGGACTTTCTTACAGAAGTAACAGTCGATCCTCTTAAATCCTGTCTTTATGATTCCGGCTGCCTTCAGTACCTCTCACAGACACCCAGTAAAATCTCTCTGATTCTCCTGCTGAACTTTTCCTTTCGAGAGGGACAATCACATTGATAAAAATCACAGAACTCCGTTTTTTTGGGGTCAAATCCCTTGCAGAGCCCCGAGGAATGGTAATGGGATTTTATTGCTTTTCAAAGAGCTTGTGATTTTAGAAACAAGTGGAGGTTTTAGATAGATGCTTAGAGAGAACCTGGACAAGCTGCAGGGAAACTATTGGGGAAGTAAGCAGTATATATCATCTGGAGAAACCGTCAGCCTGACTGAGGGTACGCCCAGCGTCGTTCGGGTTTGACCGGGGTAGGCCGTCATTGTAAATAAGAATTTGTTCTTAACTGACTTGCCTAGTTAAATAAAGGTTCAATATTTTTGGAAAGTAAATCATTGAAAAAATGGTGTGCCAGTTTGATACCAGCAGAGCCCCTCTATTACAAGGTGAAGTAATGTCAGTTTGATACCAGCAGAGCCCCTCTATGACAAGGTGAAGTAATGTCAGTTTGATACCAGCAGAGCCCCTCTATGACAAGGTGGCTGGGAAAGTAATGTCAGTTTGATACCAGCAGAGCCCCTCTATTACAAGGTGGCTGGGAAAGTAATGTCAGTCTGATACCAGCAGAGCCCCTCTATAACAAG
>NW_028322105.1:257500-290000 GCF_057628025.1 Oncorhynchus mykiss
TCAGTAACACAGACTCACTAACACCAGCTACCAGCCCTCAGTAACACAGACTCACTAACACCAGCTACCAGCCCTCAGTAACACAGACTCACTAACACCAGCTACCAGTCCTCAGTAACACAGACTCACTAACACCAGCTACCAGCCCTCAGTAACACAGACTCACTAACACCAGGACACACAGTGACCTCAGTAACACAGACTCACTAACACCAGCTAATAGCCCTCAGTAACACAGACTCACTAACACCAGGACACACAGTGACCTCAGTAACACAGACTCACTAACAGAGACCAGGACACACAGAGACCTCAGTAACACAGACTCACTAACAGAGACCAGGACACACAGTGACCTCAGTAACACAGACTCACTGACACCAGCTAATAGCCCTCAGTAACACAGACTCACTAACACCAGGACACACAGTGACCTCAGTAACACAGACTCACTAACACCAGCTAATAGCCCTCAGTAACACAGACTCACTAACACCAGGACACACAGTGACCTCAGTAACTCAGACTCACTAACACCAGGACACACAGTGACCTCAGTAACACAGACTCACTAACACCAGGACACACAGTGACCTCAGTCACAAAGACCAAGTGAATCTGGAGCTGCAGAAAGAGATCGTGTAGCTATTAGACATTAAGGCTGATTCTTGTTACAATCATCTCTACATAATTCATGAACACTCGTCTCTTCCTGGGAGCAGAAGGACATAAACTCCCTCCCTCCCTCCCTCCCTCCCTCCCTCTCTCTCTCTCTCTCTCCCTCTCTCTCTCTCTCTCTCTCTCTCTCTGTATCTCCCTCCCTACCTCTCTCTCTCTCTATCTCCTTCTCTCTCTCTCTCTCTCTGTATCTCCCTCTCTCTCTCTCTCTCTCTCTCTCTCTCCCTCCCTCCCTCCCTCCCTCCCTCCCTCCCTCCATCCATCCATCCAGAAATGTTGAATTAAATGACTAGGCTAAAAACAGCTATGTCTGCTGATGACTAGACCTGCAGCAAGCCTCTTCTAGCTATCAGCCAGTAGAGACCAGAAACAAACCATTAGTGCTGAAGGATCCCTGCTCTGCAGCTCTTCAGTATAATGGTTTCTAATGAGGGGACATTTAGGACCAGGAATCAAAAGGTACATTGGTTCATTTAAAGCATGTCCCCGTAGCAACTCTTCTAGCTATCAGCCAGCCTCTTCTAGCTATCAGTCAGCCTCTTCTAGCTATCAGTCAGCCTCTTCTAGCTATCAGCCAGTAGAGACCAGAAACAAACCATTAGTGCTGAAGGATCCCTGCTCTGCAGCTCTTCAGTATAATGGTTTCTAATGGGGGGACATTTAGGACCAGGAATCAAAAGGTACATTGGTTCTGATAACCAGAATAAAGAACATTTCAAGTCTGACCCCGTAGCAACGGCCCGATGTCAAAGTCATTATGGTCTGTCTTGGGGAGTAAAGGGTGTTTTGGGGAGGGTGTCTGAGATGTGATGATGAAACCCCTTGTTGGAACGGCCCCACCAGCAGGCTTCACTACGGACAGTAGAGTCATTTAGAGTACAGTAGAGTCATTTAGAGTACAGTAGAGTCCTGTAGAGTCCTGTAGAGTACAGTAGAGCACAGTAGAGTACAGTAGAGCCCAGTAGAGTCCAGTAGACTACAGTAGAGTACAGTAGAGTCCTGTAAGAGTCCAGTAGAGTACAGTAGACTACAGTAGAGTCCTGTAGAGTCCAGTAGAGTCCAGTAGAGTCCAGTAGAGTCCTGTAAGAGTACAGTAGACTACAGTAGAGTCCTGTAGAGTCCAGTAGAGTCCTGTAAGAGTCCAGTAGACTACAGTAGAGTCCTGTAGAGTCCAGTAGAGTCCAGTAGAGTACAGTAGAGTCCTGTAAGAGTCCAGTAGAGCCCAGTAGAGTACAGTAGAGTACAGTATAGTCCTGTAGAGTACAGTAGACTACAGTAGAGTACAGAAGAGTCCAGTAGAGTCCAGTAGAGTCCTGTAAGAGTCCAGTAGAGTACAGTAGACTACAGTAGAGTCCTGTAGAGTCCAGTAGAGTCCAGTAGAGTCCAGTAGAGTCCTGTAAGAGTACAGTAGACTACAGTAGAGTCCTGTAGAGTCCAGTAGAGTCCTGTAAGAGTCCAGTAGACTACAGTAGAGTCCTGTAGAGTCCAGTAGAGTCCAGTAGAGTACAGTAGAGTCCTGTAAGAGTCCAGTAGACTACAGTAGAGTCCTGTAGAGTCCAGTAGAGCCCAGTAGAGTCCTGTAGAGTCCAGTAGAGCCCAGTAGAGTACAGTAGAGTACAGTAGAGTACAGTACCTGCCACATCAAACTCTATCTCCAGCGAGACCTTGCTGGTGATGCTGGAGTCTCTCAGTAGCTGATTGGTCTCTTCCAAGGTGCTGTCCTCTGTAGGGATCCCGTTTATAGACAGGATACGGTCACCTATCTGCAAAATCCCACACCTGCAAAGTACACAAACATACATGACATCACAGTATTACCATGCTGTAACGAAAGCTAATGCACCACCCTTTGGTTGTGAGGTAATAAATTAATTAGAATCTGAATAATTAGCTAGTGTCTGGATTCATTTACTTGACCAGCATTGGACATAGTAAGGAAAGACAGATTCCACATCAATTCTATCTACACTAACCAACACACACACACACACACACACACACACACACACACACACACACACACGGTCAGAAAAGTGTTCTTATATCGCCTCAATTAAACCTCCGCCACTTTTCACGACATATTGGTTACTTCCTCTGATAATTGCTTTCTGCAGCTTCTCACATGAATCCCTGGTCCATTACATCAGCTGCCTTCATCTGGGGCTCGGCGGGAGGATATTCAAGCCCTTCCATGTTGGTGCTACAGGTTTCTATCATCTCGTTGGGATATGACTTGCATTTTACATTGACATTAAATAGTAATATAAAATAATTAATAAATATTAATATATAATAATTAATACATATTAATATATAATAATTGATAAATATTAATATATAATAATTAATAAAAATAGTAATATATAATAATTAATAAATATGCATATATAATAATGAATAAATATTCATATATAATAATTAATAAATATTCATATATAATAATTAATAAATATCCACATATAATCATTAATAAATATTCATGTATATAATCATTAATAAATATTAATATATAATAATCATTAATAAATATTCATGTATATAATCATTAATAAATATTAATATATATAATCATTAATAAATATTCATATATAATAATTAATAAATATGCATATATAATAATGAATAAATATGCATATATAATAATTCATAAATATTAATATACTGACCCTCCTAACAAAGTTAACTTGTCCAACTACGACTCAGGAAACCGTGCTGTTTATCAGACTACAGATTAAATAATGATGTGTTGTGTGGTCGTAACACTACGACTCAGGAAACCGTGCAGTTTATTAGGCTACAGATTTAAATAATGATTTGTTGTGTGGTCGTAACACTACGACTCAGGAAACCGTGCAGTTTATTAGACTACAGATTTAAATAATGATTTGTTGTGTGGTCGTAACACTACGACTCAGGAAACCGTGCTGTTTATTAGGCTACAGATTAAATAATGATTTGTTGTGTGGTCGTAACACTACGACTCAGGAAACCGTGCAGTTTATTAGACTACAGATTAAATAATGATTTGTTGTGTGGTCGTAACACTACGACTCAGGAAACCGTGCAGTTTATTAGACTGTCATTTTTATCGTGTACTACGTCATCACAGCCTTTAAACCACAAAAGTCATTTTTATCGTGTACTACATCATCACAGCCTTTAAACCACAAGTCATTTTTATCGTGTACTACATCATCACAGCCTTTAAACCACAAAAGTCATTTTTATCGTGTACTACATCATCACAGCCTTTAAACCACAAGTCATTTTTATCGTGTACTACGTCATCACAGCCTTTAAACCACAAGTCATTTTTATCGTGTACTACGTCATCACAGCCTTTAAACCACAAAAGTCATTTTTATCGTGTACTACATCATCACAGCCTTTAAACCACAACAGTCATTTTTATCGTGTACTACGTCATCACAGCCTTTAAACCACAAGTCATTTTTATCGTGTACTACGTCATCACAGCCTTTAAACCACAAGTCATTTTTATCGTGTACTACGTCATCACAGCCTTTAAACCACAAGTCATTTTTATCGTGTACTACGTCATCACAGTCTTTAAACCACAAGTCATTTTTATCGTGTACTACGTCATCACAGCCTTTAAACCACAAGTCATTTTTATCGTGTACTACGTCATCACAGCCTTTAAACCACAACAGTCATTTTTATCGTGTACTACGTCATCACAGCCTTTAAACCACAACAGTCATTTTTATCGTGTACTACGTCATCACAGCCTTTAAACCACAAGTCATTTTTATCGTGTACTACGTCATCACAGCCTTTAAACCACAAGTCATTTTTATCGTGTACTACGTCATCACAGCCTTTAAACCACAAGTCATTTTTATCGTGTACTACGTCATCACAGCCTATAAACAGCAAGTCATTTTTATCGTGTACTACGTCATCACAGCCTATAAACAGCAAGTCATTTTTATCGTGTACTACGTCATCACAGCCTATAAACAGCAAGTCATTTTTATCGTGTACTACGTCATCACAGCCTATAAACAGCAAGTCATTTTTATCGTGTACTACGTCATCACAGCCTTTAAACCACAAGTCATTTTTATCGTGTACTACGTCATCACAGCCTTTCATTCCCAGCAAGTACATTTGTTGGAAACATCTCTGATGGGGTAAAATAGCATGTTGTTTTTATGCAGAATTATTCTATATTCGCATGAACATCTGTCGTCAATTGGATGGAAACCTCGCTAGTGAGACAGTCAAATCTCAAGTTTTGGCAATTGCTTCAGTGTCCTACAAACACAAAATGCGGTTATATCTTGACGTCAAAGCTCAGACGAACCAGTCAGTATTACTCTAGAGACATGTCTCTCTATATACGTGTGTCAGTTTCAGCCTAAACAAACTGAAGAGATAGGCAGCCAATCAACTGGGGCTACTTGTTCATCTGCATTCTTTGATGAACAAACTAAAAAAAATGTCAGATCTAAGAAGAACCCATCAAGTGGATAAGAAATTAGCCTGTTAATAACTGGGCTGCAGGTCTAGAATCAGATTAAGATAGGAGAGCTGTTAATAACTGGGCTGCAGGTCTAGAATCAGATTAAGATAGGAGAGCTGTTAATAACTGGGCTGCAGGTCTAGAATCAGATTACGATAGGAGAGCTGTTAATAACTGGGCTGCAGGTCTAGAATCAGATTACGATAGGAGAGCTGTTAATAACTGGGCTGCAGGTCTAGAATCAGATTTAGATAGAAGAGCTGTTAATAACTGGGCTGCAGGTCTAGAATCAGATTAAGATAGGAGAGCTGTTAATAACTGGGCTGCAGGTCTAGAATCAGATTACGATAGGAGAGCTGTTAATAACTGGGCTGCAGGTCTAGAATCAGATTACGATAGGAGAGCTGTTAATAACTGGGCTGCAGGTCTAGAATCAGATTAAGATAGGAGAGCTGTTAATAACTGGGCTGCAGGTCTAGAATCAGATTAAGATAGGAGAGCTGTTAATAACTGGGCTGCAGGTCTAGAATCAGATTACGATAGGAGAGCTGTTAATAACTGGGCTGCAGGTCTAGAATCAGATTAAGATAGGAGAGCTGTTAATAACTGGGCTGCAGGTCTAGAATCAGATTAAGATAGGAGAGCTGTTAATAACTGGGCTGCAGGTCTAGAATCAGATTACGATAGGAGAGCTGTTAATAACTGGGCTGCAGGTCTAGAATCAGATTACGATAGGAGAGCTGTTAATAACTGGGCTGCAGGTCTAGAATCAGATTACGATAGGAGAGCTGTTAATAACTGGGCTGCAGGTCTAGAATCAGATTAAGATAGGAGAGCTGTTAATAACTGGGCTGCAGGTCTAGAATCAGATTAAGATAGGAGAGCTGTTAATAACTGGGCTGCAGGTCTAGAATCAGATTAAGATAGGAGAGCTGTTAATAACTGGGCTGCAGGTCTAGAATCAGATTAAGATAGGAGAGCTGTTAATAACTGGGCTGCAGGTCTAGAATCAGATTACGATAGGAGAGCTGTTAATAACTGGGCTGCAGGTCTAGAATCAGATTAAGATAGGAGAGGTGTTAATAACTGGGCTGCAGGTCTAGAATCAGATTAAGATAGGAGAGCTGTTAATAACTGGGCTGCAGGTCTAGAATCAGATTAAGATAGGAGAGCTGTTAATAACTGGGCTGCAGGTCTAGAATCAGATTAAGATAGGAGAGCTGTTAATAACTGGGCTGCAGGTCTAGAATCAGATTACGATAGGAGAGCTGTTAATAACTGGGCTGCAGGTCTAGAATCAGATTAAGATAGGAGAGCTGTTAATAACTGGGCTGCAGGTCTAGAATCAGATTAAGATAGGAGAGCTGTTAATAACTGGGCTGCAGGTCTAGAATCAGATTACGATAGGAGAGCTGTTAATAACTGGGCTGCAGGTCTAGAATCAGATTACGATAGGAGAGCTGTTAATAACTGGGCTGCAGGTCTAGAATCAGATTACGATAGGAGAGCTGTTAATAACTGGGCTGCAGGTCTAGAATCAGATTTAGATAGAAGAGCTGTTAATAACTGGGCTGCAGGTCTAGAATCAGATTAAGATAGGAGAGCTGTTAATAACTGGGCTGCAGGTCTAGAATCAGATTACGATAGGAGAGCTGTTAATAACTGGGCTGCAGGTCTAGAATCAGATTTAGATCATCTCCAAACACTCACAGTGAGTAGGAGTATACCACAGAATGAAATAGAACATCTAGGCATCTCTATGGAGTATACCACAGAATGAAATAGAACATCTAGGCATCTCTATGGAGTATACCACAGCATGGAATAGAACATCTAGGCATCTCTATGGAGTATACCACAGAATTAAATAAAACATCTAGGCATCTCTATGGAGTATACCACAGAATGAAATAGAACATCTAGGCATCTCTATGGAGTATACCACAGAATGAAATAGAACATCTAGGCATCTCTATGGTGTATACCACAGCATGAAATAGAACATCTAGTCATCTCTATGGTGTATACCACAGAATGAAATAGAACATCTAGTCATCTCTATGGAGTATACCACAGCATGAAATAGAACATCTAGGCATCTCTATGGTGTATACCACAGAATGAAATAAAACATCTAGGCATCTCTATGGAGTATACCACAGCATGAAATAGAACATCTAGGCATCTCTATGGAGTATACCACAGAATGAAATAGAACATCTAGGCATCTCTATGGAGTATACCACAGCATGAAATAGAACATCTAGGCATCTCTATGGAGTATACCACAGAATGAAATAGAACATCTAGGCATCTCTATGGTGTATACCACAGAATGAAATAGAACATCTAGTCATCTCTATGGAGTATACCACAGCATGAAATAGAACATCTAGGCATCTCTATGGTGTATACCACAGAATGAAATAGAACATCTAGTCATCTCTATGGAGTATACCACAGCATGAAATAGAACATCTAGGCATCTCTATGGTGTATACCACAGAATGAAATAGAACATCTAGGCATCTCTATGGTGTATACCACAGCATGAAATAGAACATCTAGGCATCTCTATGGTGTATACCACAGCATGAAATAGAACATCTAGGCATCTAGGTCCTATTACTTCACTGTCGCTCTGTAGGAAAGGTTTAAAGACAGGCTATAGAAATGACATGATTGATTGATTGATTGATTGATTGACAGATGTATCCTACCTCTCTGCAGGACTGTCTGGATCCAAATAGCCGATGAGTGGGGGTGAGGACAGGGTCTCTGTGGCAAACACCCCGCCCTGTAGCTGGATGCCAAACCCCATGAGAGAGTCACTGACCAGAATCACCTCAGTCGTCTCAGTGTGAACAACCTGACCTGCTAGACCCAGGGTACTGCTAGCCAGAGACACTGTGGAGAGAGACAGAAACAGAGACAGAGAGAGAGAGAGAGAGAAAGAGAGAGAGAGACATACAGAGAGAGAGAGAGAGAGAGAGAGAGAGAGAGAGAGAGAGAGAGAGAGACAGCGAGAGACAGCGAGATATTAGATATACAGTAAGTCCTCAGTGGACAACCTAATATGAACTTGGCAGTAGACACAAACACACACACACACACCCTTCAGACTGACAGTGACTTTTCCTTTCCAATTAGACCAGGCATATGGAGTAGGAGTGGAGGTACACCAAGCAGAAAATTAGTCCTGCCATGATGAAGCTTGACATTCAGCACTGACTCTCTCACACACACACACACACACACACACACACACACACACCCACGCACACACACGCCCATGTCGAAGCGTTGCATTGACTAACACACTTTACATCTCCATAAATCTCAGCGATACAGCAAATAAGACTCCTCACTGGATACACAAATAAATACCTTACGATCCACCAGACCGAAGCTACGTTCCCTCTCGCTCTGGAGGGTCAGACACGTCCGCACACAACCACAACGAGGAACTGTTCATATATACACTCTTAGAGAAAAAGGGTTCTTAGGCTGTCCCCATAGGAGAAACCTCTTTTGGTTCCAGGTAGAACTCTTTTGGGTTCCACATGGAACTCAAAAGGGTTCCACATGGAACTCAAAAGGGTTCCACCTGGAACTCAAAAGGGTTCTACCTGGAACTCAAAAGGGTTCCACATGGAACTCAAAAGGGTTCTACCTGGAACTCAAAGGGGTTCTACCTGGAACTCAAAAGGGTTCTACCTGGAACTCAAAGGGGTTCTACCGGGAACTCAAAAGGGTTCTACCTGGAACTCAAAGGGGTTCTACCGGGAACTCAAAAGGGTTCTACCCGGAACTCAAAAGGGTTCCACATGGAACTCAAAAGGGTTCTACCCGGAACTCAAAAGGGTTCCACATGGAACTCAAAAGGGTTCTACCTGGAATTCAAAAGGGTTCTACCCGGAACTCAAAAGGGTTCTACCCGGAACTCAAAAGGGTTCTACCCGGAACTCAAAAGGGTTCTACCTGGAACTCAAAAGGGTTCTACCTGGAACTCAAAGCATTCTACCTGGAACTCAAAAGGGTTCTACCTGGAACTCAAAGCATTCTACCTGGAACTCAAAAGGGTTCTACCCGGAACTCAAAAGGGTTCTACCTACAGAGAGATATCATGACCACACCAGACTACCTACAGAGAGATATCATGACCACACCAGACTACCTACAGAGAGATATCATGACCACACCAGACTACCTACAGAGAGATATCATGACCACACCAGACTACCTACAGAGAGATATCATGACCACACCAGACTACCTACAGAGAGATATCATGTCTTCTAGCATGCCCACACCAGACTACCTACAGAGAGATAGCATGACCACACCAGACTACCTACAGAGAGATATCATGACCACACCAGACTACCTACAGAGAGATATCATGACCACACCAGACTACCTACAGAGAGATATCATGACCACACCAGACTACCTACAGAGAGATATCATGTCTTCTAGCATGACCACACCAGACTACCTACAGAGAGATATCATGACCACACCAGACTACCTACAGAGAGATATCATGACCACACCAGACTACCTACAGAGAGATATGGAACTCTGGGGTTATATCCTTCCTGTTTGGCCCTGTCAGGGGGTGTCCTCGGAGTGGGCCACAGTGTCTCCTGACCCCTCCTGTCTCAGCCTCCAGTATTTATGCTGCAGTAGTTTATGTGTCGGGGGGCTAGGGTCAGTTTGTTATATCTGGAGTACTTCTCCTGTCCTATTCGGTGTCCTGTGTGAATCTAAGTGTGCGTTCTCTAATTCTCTCCTTCTCTCTTTCTCTCTCTCGGAGGACCTGAGCCCTAGGACCATGCCCCAGGACTACCTGACATGATGACTCCTTGCTGTCCACAGTCCACCTGGCTGTGCTGCTGCTCCAGTTTCAACTGTTCTGCCTTATTATTATTCGACCATGCTGGTCATTTATGAACATTTGAACATCTTGGCCATGTTCTGTTATAATCTCCACCCGGCACAGCCAGAAGAGGACTGGCCATCCCACATATGCTCTCTCTAATTCTCTCTTTCTTTCTCTCTCTCGGAGGACCTGAGCCCTAGGACCATGCCCCAGGACTACCTGACATGATGACTCCTTGCTGTCCCCAGTCCACCTGACTGTGCTGCTGCTCCAGTTTCAACTATTCTGCCTTATTATTATTCGACCATGCTGGTCATTTATGAACATTTGAACATCTTGACCATGTTCTGTTATAATCTCCACCCGGCACAGCCAGAAGAGGACTGGACACCCCACATAGCCTGGTTCCTCTCTAGGTTTCTTCCTAGGTTTTGGCCTTTCTAGGGAGTTTTTCCTAGCCACCGTGCTTCTACACCTGCATTGCTTGCTGTTTGGGGTTTTAGGCTGGGTTTCTGTACAGCACTTTGAGATATCAGCTGATGTACGAAGGGCTATATAAATAAATTTGATTTGATTTGATTTGATTAGATATCATGACCACACCAGACTACCTACATAGAGATATCATGACCACACCAGACTACCTACAGAGAGATATCATGACCACACCAGACTACCTACAGAGAGATATCATGTCTTCTAGCATGACCACACCAGACTACCTACAGAGAGATAGCATGACCACACCAGACTACCTACAGAGAGATATCATGACCACACCAGACTACCTACAGAGAGATATCATGACCACACCAGACTACCTACAGAGAGATATCATGTCTTCTAGCATGACCACACCAGACTACCTACAGAGAGATAGCATGACCACACCAGACTACCTACAGAGAGATATCATGACCACACCAGACTACCTACAGAGAGATATCATGACCACACCAGCCTACCTACAGAGAGATATCATGACCACACCAGACTACCTACAGAGAGATATCATGACCACACCAGACTACCTACAGAGAGATATCATGACCACACCAGACTACCTACAGAGAGATATCATGACCACACCAGACTACCTACAGAGAGATAGCATGTCTTCTAGCATGACCACACCAGACTACCTACAGAGAGATATCATGACCACACCAGACTACCTACAGAGAGATATCATGACCACACCAGACTACCTACAGAGAGATATCATGACCACACCAGACTACCTACAGAGAGATATCATGACCACACCAGACTACCTACAGAGAGATATCATGTCTTCTAGCATGCCCACACCAGACTACCTACAGAGAGATATCATGACCACACCAGACTACCTACAGAGAGATATCATGACCACACCAGACTACCTACAGAGAGATATCATGACCACACCAGACTACCTACAGAGAGATATCATGACCACACCAGACTACCTACAGAGAGATATCATGACCACACCAGACTACCTACAGAGAGATATCATGACCACACCAGATAAGAGGTTATAAAGATATTCATAAAATGTGTGGTTCGAGCCCTGAATCGCCGATTGGCTGACAGCTGTGGTATATCAGACCGTGTATCAGACCGCGTTGCGTCGGGCATAAGAACAGCCCTTAGTCAAGGTGTATTGTATATGGTATATACGAGGTGTATTGTATATGGTATATACGAGGTGTATTGTATATGGTATATACGAGGTGTATTGTATATGGTATATACGAGGTGTATTGTATATGGTATATACGAGGTGTATTGTATATGGTATATACGAGGTGTATTGTATATGGTATATACGAGGTGTATTGTATATGGTATATACGAGGTGTATTGTATATGGTATATACGAGGTGTATTGTATATGGTATATACGAGGTGTATTGTATATGGTATATACGAGGTGTATTGTATATGGTATATACGAGGTGTATTGTATATGGTATATACGAGGTGTATTGTATATGGTATATACGAGGTATATTGTATATGGTATATACGAGGTGTATTGTATATGGTATATACGAGGTGTATTGTATATGGTATATACGAGGTATATTGTATATGGTATATACGAGGTGTATTGTATATGGTATATACGAGGTGTATTGTATATGGTATATACGAGGTGTATTGTATATGGTATATACGAGGTGTATTGTATATGGTATATACGAGGTGTATTGTATATGGTATATACGAGGTGTATTGTATATGGTATATACGAGGTGTATTGTATATGGTATATACGAGGTGTATTGTATATGGTATATACGAGGTGTATTGTATATGGTATATACGAGGTGTATTGTATATGGTATATACGAGGTGTATTGTATATGGTATATACGAGGTGTATTGTATATGGTATATACGAGGTGTATTGTATATGGTATATACGAGGTGTATTGTATATGGTATATACGAGGTGTATTGTATATGGTATATACGAGGTGTATTGTATATGGTATATACGAGGTGTATTGTATATGGTATATACGAGGTGTATTGTATATGGTATATACGAGGTATATTGTATATGGTATATACGAGGTGTATTGTATATGGTATATACGAGGTGTATTGTATATGGTATATACGAGGTGTATTGTATATGGTATATACGAGGTGTATTGTATATGGTATATACGAGGTGTATTGTATATGGTATATACGAGGTATATTGTATATGGTATATACGAGGTATATTGTATATGGTATATACGAGGTATATTGTATATGGTATATACGAGGTGTATTGTATATGGTATATACGAGGTGTATTGTATATGGTATATACGAGGTGTATTGTATATGGTATATACGAGGTGTATTGTATATGGTATATACGAGGTGTATTGTATATGGTATATACGAGGTGTATTGTATATGGTATATACGAGGTGTATTGTATATGGTATATACGAGGTATATTGTATATGGTATATACGAGGTGTATTGTATATGGTATATACGAGGTGTATTGTATATGGTATATACGAGGTGTATTGTATATGGTATATACGAGGTGTATTGTATATGGTATATACGAGGTATATTGTATATGGTATATACGAGGTGTATTGTATATGGTATATACGAGGTGTATTGTATATGGTATATACGAGGTGTATTGTATATGGTATATACGAGGTGTATTGTATATGGTATATACGAGGTGTATTGTATATGGTATATACGAGGTATATTGTATATGGTATATACGAGGTGTATTGTATATGGTATATACGAGTTGTATTGTATATGGTATATACGAGGTATATTGTATATGGTATATACGAGGTGTATTGTATATGGTATATACGAGGTGTATTGTATATGGTATATACGAGGTGTATTGTATATGGTATATACGAGGTGTATTGTATATGGTATATACGAGGTGTATTGTATATGGTATATACGAGGTGTATTGTATATGGTATATACGAGGTGTATTGTATATGGTATATACGAGGTGTATTGTATATGGTATATACGAGGTGTATTGTATATGGTATAGACGAGGTGTATTGTATATGGTATAGACGAGGTGTATTGTATATGGTATATACGAGGTGTATTGTATATGGTATATACGAGGTGTATTGTATATGGTATATACGAGGTGTATTGTATATGGTATATACGAGGTGTATTGTATATGGTATATACGAGGTGTATTGTATATGGTATATACGAGGTGTATTGTATATGGTATAGACGAGGTGTATTGTATATGGTATATACGAGGTGTATTGTATATGGTATATACGAGGTGTATTGTATATGGTATATACGAGGTGTATTGTATATGGTATAGACGAGGTGTATTGTATATGGTATATACGAGGTGTATTGTATATGGTATATACGAGGTGTATTGTATATGGTATATACGAGGTGTATTGTATATGGTATAGACGAGGTGTATTGTATATGGTATATACGAGGTGTATTGTATATGGTATATACGAGGTGTATTGTATATGGTATATACGAGGTGTATTGTATATGGTATATACGAGGTGTATTGTATATGGTATATACGAGGTGTATTGTATATGGTATATACGAGGTGTATTGTATATGGTATATACGAGGTGTATTGTATATGGTATATACGAGGTGTATTGTATATGGTATATACGAGGTGTATTGTATATGGTATATACGAGGTGTATTGTATATGGTATATACGAGGTGTATTGTATATGGTATATACGAGGTGTATTGTATATGGTATATACGAGGTGTATTGTATATGGTATATACGAGGTGTATTGTATATGGTATATACGAGGTGTATTGTATATGGTATATACGAGGTGTATTGTATATGGTATATACGAGGTGTATTGTATATGGTATATACGAGGTGTATTGTATATGGTATATACGAGGTGTATTGTATATGGTATATACGAGGTGTATTGTATATGGTATATACGAGGTGTATTGGCCACATTCCACAAACCCCAGAGGTGCCTTGTTGTTAAAAATAACATCTTATCTTTGATTCATTTCAGCTCTGTGTCCTCTCAATAACAAAGACGGAGTCCCAGATGGCACCCTATTCCCTATATAGTGCACTACTTTAGACCAGAGCCCTATTCCCTATATAGTGCACTACTTTAGACCAGAGCCCTATTCCCTATATAGTGCATTACTTTAGACCAGAGCCCTATTCCCTATATAGTGTACTACTTTAGACCAGAGCCCTATTCCCTATATAGTGCACTACTTTAGACCAGGGCCCTATTCCCTATATAGTGCACTACTGTTGACCAGGGCCCTATTCCCTATATAGTGTACTACTTTAGACCAGAGCCCTATTCCCTATATAGTGCACTACTTTAGACCAGGGCCCTATTCCCTATATAGTGCACTACTGTTGACCAGGGCCCTATTCCCTATATAGTGTACTACTTTAGACCAGAGCCCTATTCCCTATATAGTGCACTACTTTAGACCAGAGCCCTATTCCCTATATAGTGCACTACTTTAGACCAGGGCCCTATTCCCTATATAGTGCACTGCTTTAGACCAGAGCCCTATTCCCTATATAGTGCACTACTTTAGACCAGGGCCCTATTCCCTATATAGTGCACTACTTTAGACCAGGGCCCTATTCCCTATATAGTGCACTACTTTAGACCAGGGCCCTATTCCCTATATAGTGCACTACTTTAGACCAGAGCCCTATTCCCTATATAGTGCACTACTTTAGACCAGGGCCCTATTCCCTATATAGTGCACTACTTTAGACCAGAGCCCTATTCCCTATATAGTGCACTACTTTAGACCAGAGCCCTATTCCCTATATAGTGCACTACTTTAGACCAGGGCCCTATTCCCTATATAGTGCACTACTTTAGACCAGAGCCCTATTCCCTATATAGTGTACTACTTTAGACCAGAGCCCTATTCCCTATATAGTGCACTACTTTAGACCAGGGCCCTATTCCCTATATAGTGCACTACTGTTGACCAGGGCCCTATTCCCTATATAGTGTACTACTTTAGACCAGAGCCCTATTCCCTATATAGTGCACTACTTTAGACCAGAGCCCTATTCCCTATATAGTGTACTACTTTAGACCAGAGCCCTATTCCCTATATAGTGCACTACTTTAGACCAGGGCCCTATTCCCTATATAGTGCACTACTGTTGACCAGGGCCCTATTCCCTATATAGTGCACTACTGTTGACCAGGGCCCTATTCCCTATATAGTGCACTACTGTTGACCAGGGCCCAATAGGCCTCTGTTATTGAGAGGTAATAGGGGGCCATCTGAGATGCACTACTGTTGACCAGGGCCCTATTCCCTATATAGTGCACTACTGTTGACCAGGGCCCTATTCCCTATATAGTGCACTACTGTTGACCAGGGCCCTATTCCCTATATAGTGCACTACTGTTGACCAGGGCCCTATTCCCTATATAGTGCACTACTGTTGACCAGGGCCCTATTCCCTATATAGTGCACTACTGTTGACCAGGGCCCTATTCCCTATATAGTGCACTACTGTTGACCAGGGCCCTATTCCCTATATAGTGCACTACTGTTGACCAGGGCCCTATTCCCTATACAGTGCACTACTGTTGACCAGGGCCCTATTCCCTATATAGTGCACTACTGTTGACCAGGGCCCTATTCCCTATATAGTGCACTACTGTTGACCAGGGCCCTATTCCCTATATAGTGCACTACTGTTGACCAGGGCCCTATTCCCTATATAGTGCACTACTGTTGACCAGGGCCCTATTCCCTATATAGTGCACTACTGTTGACCAGGGCCCTATTCCCTATACAGTGCACTACTGTTGACCAGGGCCCTATTCCCTATATAGTGCACTACTGTTGACCAGGGCCCTATTCCCTATATAGTGCACTACTGTTGACCAGGGCCCTATTCCCTATATAGTGCACTACTGTTGACCAGGGCCCTATTCCCTATACAGTGCACTACTGTTGACCAGGGCCCTATTCCCTATATAGTGCACTACTGTTGACCAGGGCCCTATTCCCTATATAGTGCACTACTGTTGACCAGGGCCCTATTCCCTATATAGTGCACTACTGTTGACCAGGGCCCAATAGGCCTCTGTTATTGAGAGGTAATAGGGGACCATCTGAGATGCACTACTGTTGACCAGGGCCCAATAGGTCTCTGTTATTGAGAAGTAATAGGGGGCCATCTGAGATGCACTACTGTTGACCAGGGCCCTATTCCCTATATAGTGCACTACTGTTGACCAGGGCCCTATTCCCTATATAGTGCACTACTGTTGACCAGGGCCCAATAGGTCTCTGCTATTGAGAGGTAATAGGGGGCCATCTGAGATGCACTACTGTTGACCAGGGCCCTATTCCCTATATAGTGCACTACTGTTGACCAGGGCCCTATTCCCTATACAGTGCACTACTGTTGACCAGGGCCCTATTCCCTATATAGTGCACTACTGTTGACCAGGGCCCTATTCCCTATATAGTGCACTACTGTTGACCAGGGCCCTATTCCCTATATAGTGCACTACTGTTGACCAGGGCCCAATAGGCCTCTGTTATTGAGAGGTAATAGGGGACCATCTGAGATGCACTACTGTTGACCAGGGCCCAATAGTCCTCTGTTATTGAGAGGTAATAGGGGGCCATCTGAGATGCACTACTGTTGACCAGGGCCCTATTCCCTATATAGTGCACTACTGTTGACCAGGGCCCTATTCCCTATATAGTGCACTACTGTTGACCAGGGCCCTATTCCCTATATAGTGCACTACTGTTGACCAGGGCCCTATTCCCTATATAGTGCACTACTGTTGACCAGGGCCCAATAGGCCTCTGTTATTGAGAGGTAATAGGGGACCATCTGAGATGCACTACTGTTGACCAGGGCCCAATAGGCCTCTGTTATTGAGAGGTAATAGGGGACCATCTGAGATGCACTACTGTTGACCAGGGCCCAATAGGTCTCTGCTATTGAGAGGTAATAGGGGGCCATCTGAGATGCATTCAAGGTCATTGTAGGAATATTTGAATAACTTTTTGAGATGATTCAGATTAAACATAATTAGGGATCACTTGATGAGGATTAATGAGCTTTTCATCCTTACAATACTTTGAGATAATTGCCCTGAGAAATTTAGCGGCTAATTATGATATAATTCAGTCATAACAGAGGGGACGGAGAAAACTGTTTCGTTTTCAGGTCGACACGTTTAATCGGACGGTCCGTGTACAGAGGTTGTAGAGCAGAGAACTTGTTCACTCAGTTGGGACCAGGTTATAGAACAGAGGGTATTGATTAGGAGTATAAACCCTGTTGACCACTCAGTTGGGACCAGGTTATAGAACAGAGGGTATTGACTAGGAGAATAAACCCTGTTGACCACTCAGTTGGGACCAGGTTATAGAACAGAGAACTTGGGTATTGACTAGGAGTATAAACCCTGTTGACCACTCAGTTGGGACCAGGTTGTAGAACAGAGGGTATTGACTAGGAGTATAAACCCTGTTGACCACTCAGTTGGGACCAGGTTATAGAACAGAGGGTATTGACTAGGAGAATAAACCCTGTTGACCACTCAGTTGGGACCAGGTTATAGAACAGAGAACTTGGGTATTGACTAGGAGTATAAACCCTGTTGACCACCCAGTTGGGAACAGAGTTAGATTGGATTAGAGATTAGAGAAACTTCACTATCCCATCAGGGGGAAATTAATTTGGTCATGTGCTTAACAAGACTGTCCCTCTGTCTCTGTCCTACTCTCTCTCTCTCTCTGTCCTACCCTCTCTCTGTCTCTGTCCTACTCTCTCTCTCTCTCTCTCTCTCTCTCTCTTCTTTCCTCCTTGGTCTGGTGTCAACCTTTTAATTGCATCTACCAGGAGTGACCATGCTCCCACCAGTCTCTGGTCTACCAGGAGTGACCATGCTCCCACCAGTCTCTGGTCTACCAGGAGTGACCATGCTCCCACCAGTCTCTGGTCTACCAGGAGTGACCATGCTCCCACCAGTCTCTGGTCTACCAGGAGTGACCATGCTCCCACCAGTCTCTGGTCTACCAGGAGTGACCATGCTCCCACCAGTCTCTGCTGGTCTACCAGGAGTGACCATGCTCCCACCAGGCTCTGCTGGTCTACCAGGAGTGACCATGCTCCCACCAGTCTCTGGTCTACCAGGAGTGACCATGCTCCCACCAGTCTCTGGTCTACCAGGAGTGACCATGCTCCCACCAGGCTCTGCTGGTCTACCAGGAGTGACCATGCTCCCACCAGTCTCTGGTCTACCAGGAGTGACCATGCTCCCACCAGTCTCTGCTGGTCTACCAGGAGTGACCATGCTCCCACCAGTCTCTGGTCTACCAGGAGTGACCATGCTCCCACCAGTCTCTGCTGGTCTACCAGGAGTGACCATGCTCCCACCAGTCTCTGGTCTACCAGGAGTGACCATGCTCCCACCAGGCTCTGGTCTACCAGGAGTGACCATGCTCCCACCAGGCTCTGGTCTACCAGGAGTGGCCATGCTCCCACTAGTCTCTGGTCTACCAGGAGTGACCATGCTCCCACCAGTCTCTGGTCTACCAGGAGTGGCCATGCTCCCACCAGTCTCTGGTCTACCAGGAGTGGCCATGCTCCCACTAGTCTCTGGTCTACCAGGAGTGACCATGCTCCCACCAGTCTCTGCTGGTCTACCAGGAGTGGCCATGCTCCCACCAGTCTCTGGTCTACCAGGAGTGACCATGCTCCCACCAGTCTCTGGTCTACCAGGAGTGACCATGCTCCCACCAGTCTCTGCTGGTCTACCAGGAGTGACCATGCTCCCACCAGTCTCTGCTGGTCTACCAGGAGTGACCATGCTCCCACCAGTCTCTGGTCTACCAGGAGTGACCATGCTCCCACCAGTCTCTGCTGGTCTACCAGGAGTGACCATGCTCCCACCAGTCTCTGGTCTACCAGGAGTGACCATGCTCCCACCAGTCTCTGCTGGTCTACCAGGAGTGACCATGCTCCCACCAGTCTCTGGTCTACCAGGAGTGACCATGCTCCCACCAGTCTCTGGTCTACCAGGTGTGACCATGCTCCCACCAGTCTCTGCTGGTCTACCAGGAGTGACCATGCTCCCACCAGTCTCTGGTCTACCAGGAGTGACCATGCTCCCACCAGTCTCTGGTCTACCAGGAGTGACCATGCTCCCACCAGTCTCTGGTCTACCAGGAGTGACCATGCTCCCACCAGTCTCTGGTCTACCAGGAGTGACCATGCTCCCACCAGTCTCTGGTCTACCAGGAGTGACCATGCTCCCACCAGTCTCTGCTGGTCTACCAGGAGTGACCATGCTCCCACCAGTCTCTGGTCTACCAGGAGTGACCATGCTCCCACCAGTCTCTGGTCTACCAGGAGTGACCATGCTCCCACCAGGCTCTGCTGGTCTACCAGGAGTGACCATGCTCCCACCAGTCTCTGGTCTACCAGGAGTGACCATGCTCCCACCAGTCTCTGCTGGTCTACCAGGAGTGACCATGCTCCTACCAGTCTCTGCTGGTCTACCAGGAGTGACCATGCTCCCACCAGGCTCTGCTGGTCTACCAGGAGTGACCATGCTCCCACCAGTCTCTGGTCTACCAGGAGTGACCATGCTCCCACCAGTCTCTGGTCTACCAGGAGTGACCATGCTCCCACCAGGCTCTGGTCTACCAGGAGTGACCATGCTCCCACCAGGCTCTGGTCTACCAGGAGTGACCATGCTCCCACCAGGCTCTGCTGGTCTACCAGGAGTGACCATGCTCCCACCAGTCTCTGGTCTACCAGGAGTGACCATGCTCCCACCAGTCTCTGGTCTACCAGGAGTGACCATGCTCCCACCAGTCTCTGCTGGTCTACCAGGAGTGACCATGCTCCCACCAGTCTCTGGTCTACCAGGAGTGACCATGCTCCCACCAGGCTCTGCTGGTCTACCAGGAGTGACCATGCTCCCACCAGTCTCTGGTCTACCAGGAGTGACCATGCTCCCACCAGTCTCTGCTGGTCTACCAGGAGTGACCATGCTCCCACCAGTCTCTGGTCTACCAGGAGTGACCATGCTCCCACCAGTCTCTGGTCTACCAGGAGTGACCATGCTCCCACCAGTCTCTGCTGGTCTACCAGGAGTGACCATGCTCCCACCAGTCTCTGCTGGTCTACCAGGAGTGACCATGCTCCCACCAGTCTCTGGTCTACCAGGAGTGACCGTGCTCCCACCAGTCTCTGCTGGTCTACCAGGAGTGACCATGCTCCCACCAGTCTCTGCTGGTCTACCAGGTGTGACCATGCTATTTCCATAAAGTGTCATTATTGAGACGGTAATACGTTCTGCCGTAGGGAAGAATCCTATTAAACGCAAATATGAATATAAACATTAAAAGGACACGATTGGCTCTGAAGGTCCTTGGCGTCACGGTCCTTGGCGTCATGGCAACCCTACGCGGTTAACCCGCCTTGACGACGAGGCTGAGTCGGCGTGAGCCCCGGGCGAATTTACAAACTTCAAAGAGTCTCTTTCTTTTGTTAAATCCTTCCCCTTTTCTGTCCATTTCCTGATCCTGTTTTATATTTTAGATGTAGGGTTTTCTCCTCTCCTCCTCCTCCTCTGCTCCCCTGCTGCTCTGATAGCCAGGGATTATTTCTCCTCGTGGTGCTATCCGGGGGATACAGCCCACCTACTCGTGGTCTTGCTATAATGGCGTGTGTCTCATGGTCTTGGATGACTCATGTGTACGGCCTTGTTAGAGAGCCAGACGGGAGGCTAAGTTCCAAATGGCACCCTAATCCCTACATAGTGCACTACTTCTGACCAGAACCTTATGGGCCCTAATCCCTACGTAGTTCACTACTTCTGACCAGAACTTTATAGGCGCTAATCCCTACGTAGTGCACTACTTCTGACCAGAACCTTAAAGCCCAAATCCCTACGTAGTGCACTACTTCTGACCAGAACCTTATGGGCCCTAATCCCTACGTAGTGCACTACTTCTGACCAGAACTTTATAGGCGCTAATCCCTACGTAGTGCACTACTTCTGACCAGAACCTTATGGGCCCTAATCCCTACATAGTGCACTACTTCTGACCAGAACCTTATGGGCCCTAATCCCTACGTAGTGCACTACTTCTGACCAGAACCTTATGGGCCCTAATCCCTATTTAGTGCACTACTTCTGACCAGAACCTTATGGGCCCTAATCCCTATTTAGTGCACTACTTCTGACCAGAACCTTATGGGCCCTAATCCCTATTTAGTGCACTACTGTGAATATGGTGCAGTTAGGGATGTAGCCCACTGCTTTCCTCCTTTAGGGGGAGTAAAGAAGACACTTTCACACACACACACACACACACACGCAGAAGACAACCAACTGCCTGCGTGCTGGATCACTCACACGCACATACACACACACACACACACACACAAACACACACACACACACACACACACACACACTGGCTGCTTGCTGGATCACTCACACGCACATACACACACACACACACACACAAACACACACACACACACACACACACACACACACTGGCTGCTTGCTGGATCACTCACACGCACAGACACACACACACACACACGTACACACACACACACACACGTACACACACACACACACACGTACACACACACACACACACACACACACACACACACACACACCGAGGACAACCCACCTGCTGCTCGCTGGATCACTCTGATGTTGAATTATAGTGCATTACGCAGCATATGAACAACCCCTGCAAAATGCTAACTACTAAGGAACATGTAAGGAAGAATCTTGTTAGCCTGAGTGATTGGAAATAACAGTAACGCTAGCAGACGTGCTAATGATTATAGCATCGGCTGTCATGACACCAGTCGTGTGGATGGTATTGCTCAGTTAGTAACTGAAGGCTGATGTTATGTCGTGTTGTGTGGAGACAACAGCCAACAGAGACTGCTGCCTCCTTCTCGCCTAACCTCCTGTTTCCGCCCCTTCTCCCGTTTCCTCCCCTCCTCCCCTCCTCCCGTTTCCTCCCCTCCTCCCGTTTCCTCCCCTCCTCCCGTTTCCTCCACTCCTCCCGTTTCCTCCCCTCCTCCCGTTTCCTCCCCTCCTCCCGTTTCCTCCCCTCCTCCTGTTTCCTCCCCTCCTCCTGTTTCCTCCACTCCTCCTGTTTCCTCCCCTCCTCCCGTATCTCCCCCTCCTCCCGTTTCCTCCCCTCCTCCCGTTTCCTCCCCTCCTCCCGTTTCCTCCCCTCCTCCCGTTCCTCCCCTCCTCCCGTTCCTCCCCTCCTCCCTCTGTCGTCCCCCACAGCAGAGGAAAGGTCGCCACATTTAAAACCAAAAAGCTGTCTGGTAAATTCTGCCGCTTCCGATGGGGCCATCCATCACCGAGAAGAATTATATATATATACCTGACTGGGGTTTATAACAGAATCTAAACGACCTGACTGGGGTTTATAACAGAATCTAAACGACCTGACTGGGGTTTATAACAGAATCTAAACGCCCTGACTGGGGTTTATAACAGAATCTAAACGCCCTGACTGGGGTTTATAACAGAATCTAAACGCCCTGACTGGGGTTTATAACAGAATCTAAACGACCTGACTGGGGTTTATAACAGAATCTAAACGCCCTGACTGGGGTTTATAACAGAATCTAAACGCCCTGACTGGGGTTTATAATATATAAGATCTGACTGGGGTTTATAACAGAATCTAAACGCCCTGACTGGGGTTTATAACAGAATCTAAACGACCTGACTGGGGTTTATAACAGAATCTAAACGCCCTGACTGGGGTTTATAACAGAATCTAAACGACCTGACTGGGGTTTATAACAGAATCTAAACGCCCTGACTGGGGTTTATAACAGAATCTAAACGCCCTGACTGGGGTTTATAACAGAATCTAAACGCCCTGACTGGGGTTTATAACAGAATCTAAACGACCTGACTGGGGTTTATAACAGAATCTAAACGACCTGACTGGGGTTTATAACAGAATCTAAACGCCCTGACTGGGGTTTATAACAGAATCTAAACGACCTGACTGGGGTTTATAACAGAATCTAAACGACCTGACTGGGGTTTATAACAGAATCTAAACGCCCTGACTGGGGTTTATAACAGAATCTAAACGCCCTGACTGGGGTTTATAATATATAAGATCTGACTGGGGTTTATAACAGAATCTAAACGACCTGACTGGGGTTTATAACAGAATCTAAACGCCCTGACTGGGGTTTATAACAGAATCTAAACGACCTGACTGGGGTTTATAACAGAATCTAAACGACCTGACTGGGGTTTATAACAGAATCTAAACGACCTGACTGGGGTTTATAACAGAATCTAAACGCCCTGACTGGGGTTTATAATATATAAGATCTGACTGGGGTTTATAACAGAATCTAAACGCCCTGACTGGGGTTTATAACAGAATCTAAACGCCCTGACTGGGGTTTATAACAGAATCTAAACGCCCTGACTGGGGTTTATAACAGAATCTAAACGCCCTGACTGGGGTTTATAACAGAATCTAAACGCCCTGACTGGGGTTTATAACAGAATCTAAACGCCCTGACTGGGGTTTATAACAGAATCTAAACGACCTGACTGGGGTTTATAACAGAATCTAAACGACCTGACTGGGGTTTATAACAGAATCTAAACGACCTGACTGGGGTTTATAACAGAATCTAAACGCCCTGACTGGGGTTTATAATATATAAGATCTGACTGGGGTTTATAACAGAATCTAAACGCCCTGACTGGGGTTTATAATATATAAGACCTGACTGGGGTTTATAATATATACGATCTGACTGGGGTTTATAACAGAATCTAAACGCCCTGACTGGGGTTTATAATATATAAGACCTGACTGGGGTTTATAATATATACGATCTGACTGGGGTTTATAATATATAAGATCTGACTGGGGTTTATAATATAATATATAAGATCTGACTGGGGTTTATAATATATAAGATCTGACTGGGGTTTATAATATATAAGATCTGACTGGGGTTTATAATATATAAGACCTGACTGGGGTTTATAATATATAAGATCTGACTGGGGTTTATAATATATAAGATCTGACTGGGGTTTATAATATATAAGATCTGACTGGGGTTTATAATATATAAGACCTGACTGGGGTTTATAATATATAAGACCTGACTGGGGTTTATAATATATAAGATCTGACTGGGGTTTATAATATAATATATAAGACCTGACTGGGGTTTATAATATATAAGATCTGACTGGGGTTTATAATATATAAGATCTGACTGGGGTTTATAATATATAAGACCTGACTGGGGTTTATAATATATAAGATCTGACTGGGTTTATAATATATAAGATCTGACTGGGGTTTATAATATAATATATAAGATCTGACTGGGGTTTATAATATATAAGATCTGACTGGGGTTTATAATATATAAGACCTGACTGGGGTTTATAATATATAAGATCTGACTGGGGTTTATAATATAATATATAAGATCTGATTGGGGTTTATAATATATAAGATCTGACTGGGGTTTATAATATAATATATAAGATCTGACTGGGGTTTATAATATATAAGATCTGACTGGGGTTTATAATATATAAGATCTGACTGGGGTTTATAATATAATATATAAGATCTGACTGGGGTTTATAATATATAAGATCTGACTGGGGTTTATAATATATAAGATCTGACTGGGGTTTATAATATAATATATAAGATCTGACTGGGGTTTATAATATATAAGACCTGACTGGGGTTTATAATATATAAGATCTGACTGGGGTTTATAATATATAAGACCTGACTGGGGTTTATAATATAATATATAAGACCTGACTGGGGTTTATAATATATAAGATCTGACTGGGGTTTATAATATATAATATCTGACTGGGGTTTATAATATAATATATAAGATCTGACTGGGGTTTATAATATAATATATAAGACCTGACTGGGGTTTATAATATAATATATAAGATCTGACTGGGGTTTATAATATAATATATAAGATCTGACTGGGGTTTATAATATATAAGATCTGACTGGGGTTTATAATATATAAGATCTGACTGGGGTTTATAATATAATATATAAGATCTGACTGGGGTTTATAATATAATATATAAGATCTGACTGGGGTTTATAATATATAAGATCTGACTGGGGTTTATAATATAATATATAAGATCTGACTGGGGTTTATAATATATAAGATCTGACTGGGGTTTATAATATATAAGACCTGACTGGGGTTTATAATATATAAGATCTGACTGGGGTTTATAATATATAAGATCTGACTGGGTTTATAATATATAAGACCTGACTGGGGTTTATAATATATAAGATCTGACTGGGGTTTATAATATATAAGACCTGACTGGGGTTTATAATATATAAGATCTGACTGGGGTTTATAATATATAAGATCTGACTGGGGTTTATAATATATAAGACCTGACTGGGGTTTATAATATATAAGATCTGACTGGGGTTTATAATATATAAGACCTGACTGGGGTTTATAATATATAAGACCTGACTGGGGTTTATAATATATAAGACCTGACTGGGGTTTATAATATATAAGATCTGACTGGGGTTTATAATATATAAGATCTGACTGGGGTTTATAATATATAAGACCTGACTGGGGTTTATAATATAACATATAAGATCTGACTGGGGTTTATAATATAATATATAAGACCTGACTGGGGTTTATAATATAACATATAAGATCTGACTGGGGTTTATAATATAATATATAAGACCTGACTGGGGTTAATAATATATAAGACCTGACTGGGGTTTATAATATATAAGATCTGACTGGGGTTTATAATATATAAGATCTGACTGGGGTTAATAATATATAAGACCTGACTGGGGTTTATAATATATAAGATCTGACTGGGGTTTATAATATATAAGATCTGACTGGGGTTTATAATATATAAGATCTGACTGGGGTTTATAATATATACGATCTGACTGGGGTTTATAATATATAAGATCTGACTGGGGTTAATAATATATAAGACCTGACTGGGGTTTATAATATATAAGATCTGACTGGGGTTTATAATATATAAGATCTGACTGGGGTTTATAATATATAAGATCTGACTGGGGTTTATAATATATAAGATCTGACTGGGGTTTATAATATATAAGATCTGACTGGGGTTTATAATATATAAGATCTGACTGGGGTTTATAATATATAAGATCTGACTGGGTTTATAATATATACGATCTGACTGGGGTTTATAATATATAATATCTGACTGGGTTTATAATATATAAGATCTGACTGGGGTTTATAATATATAAGATCTGACTGGGGTTTATAATATAATATATAAGATCTGACTGGGGTTTATAATATATAAGACCTGACTGGGGTTAATAATATATAAGATCTGACTGGGGTTTATAATATAATATATAAGATCTGACTGGGGTTTATAATATATAAGATCTGACTGGGGTTTATAATATATAAGATCTGACTGGGGTTTATAATATAATATATAAGATCTGACTGGGGTTTATAATATATAAGACCTGACTGGGGTTTATAATATAATATATAAGACCTGACTGGGGTTTATAATATATAAGACCTGACTGGGGTTAATAATATATAAGATCTGACTGGGGTTTATAATATATAAGATCTGACTGGGGTTTATAATATATAAGATCTGACTGGGTTTATAATATATAAGATCTGACTGGGGTTTATAATATATAAGATCTGACTGGGTTTATAATATATAAGATCTGACTGGGGTTTATAATATATAAGATCTGACTGGGTTTATAATATATAAGATCTGACTGGGGTTTATAATATATAAGATCTGACTGGGGTTTATAATATATAAGACCTGACTGGGGTTTATAATATATAAGATCTGACTGGGGTTTATAATATATAAGATCTGACTGGGGTTTATAATATAATATATAAGACCTGACTGGGGTTTATAATATATAAGACCTGACTGGGGTTTATAATATATAAGATCTGACTGGGGTTTATAATATATAAGATCTGACTGGGGTTTATAATATATAAGATCTGACTGGGGTTTATAATATAATATATAAGATCTGACTGGGGTTTATAATATATAAGATCTGACTGGGTTTATAATATATACGATCTGACTGGGGTTTATAATATAGTATATAAGATCTGACTGGGTTTATAATATATAAGATCTGACTGGGGTTTATAATATATAAGATCTGACTGGGTTTATAATATAATATATAAGATCTGACTGGGGTTTATAATATATAAGACCTGACTGGGGTTAATAATATATAAGATCTGACTGGGGTTTATAATATATAAGATCTGACTGGGGTTTATAATATAATATATAAGACCTGACTGGGGTTTATAATATATAAGATCTGACTGGGGTTTATAATATATAAGATCTGACTGGGGTTTATAATATATAAGATCTGACTGGGGTTTATAATATATAAGACCTGACTGGGGTTTATAATATATAAGACCTGACTGGGTTTATAATATATAATATCTGACTGGGGTTTATAATATATAATATCTGACTGGGTTTATAATATATAAGATCTGACTGGGGTTTATAATATATAAGACCTGACTGGGTTTATAATATATAATATCTGACTGGGGTTTATAATATATAATATCTGACTGGGTTTATAATATATAAGATCTGACTGGGGTTTATAATATATAAGATCTGACTGGGTTTATAATATATAAGATCTGACTGGGGTTTATAATATATAAGATCTGACTGGGGTTTATAATATATAAGATCTGACTGGGGTTTATAATATATAAGATCTGACTGGGGTTTATAATATATAAGATCTGACTGGGGTTTATAATATATAAGACCTGACTGGGTTTATAATATATAATATCTGACTGGGGTTTATAATATATAAGACCTGACTGGGGTTTATAATATAATATATAAGATCTGACTGGGGTTTATAATATATAAGATCTGACTGGGGTTTATAATATATAAGACCTGACTGGGTTTATAATATATAATATCTGACTGGGGTTTATAATATATAAGACCTGACTGGGGTTTATAATATAATATATAAGATCTGACTGGGGTTTATAATATATAAGATCTGACTGGGGTTTATAATATATAAGACCTGACTGGGGTTTATAATATATAAGATCTGACTGGGGTTTATAATATATAAGACCTGACTGGGGTTTATAATATATAAGATCTGACTGGGGTTTATAATATATAAGACCTGACTGGGGTTTATAATATAATATATAAGATCTGACTGGGGTTTATAATATATAAGATCTGACTGGGGTTTATAATATATAAGATCTGACTGGGGTTTATAATATATAATATCTGACTGGGTTTATAATATAATATATAAGATCTGACTGGGGTTTATAATATATAAGATCTGACTGGGGTTTATAATATAATATATAAGATCTGACTGGGGTTTATAATATATAAGATCTGACTGGGGTTTATAATATAATATATAAGACCTGACTGGGGTTTATAATATATAAGATCTGACTGGGTTTATAATATATAAGATCTGACTGGGGTTTATAATATATAAGACCTGACTGGGGTTTATAATATATAAGACCTGACTGGGGTTTATAATATATAAGATCTGACTGGGGTTTATAATATATAAGATCTGACTGGGTTTATAATATATAAGATCTGACTGGGGTTTATAATATATAAGATCTGACTGGGTTTATAATATATAAGATCTGACTGGGGTTTATAATATATAAGACCTGACTGGGGTTTATAATATAATATATAAGATCTGACTGGGGTTTATAATATATAAGACCTGACTGGGTTTATAATATATAAGAGCTGACTGGGGTTTATAATATAATATATAAGATCTGACTGGGGTTTATAATATATAAGATCTGACGTGGGGCTTGGGGACCGAGGGGCTGTGGTTAGGTGGATAGTCACATAACCCTGGAGTGCTCTGCTGATGGGGCTTGGGGACCGAGGGGCTGTGGGGGCCTTGGGGCTTGGGGACCGAGGGGCTGTGGTTAGGTCGATAGTCACATAGCCCTGGAGTGCTCTGCTGATGGGGCTTGGGGGCCGAGGGGCTGTGGGGGCCTTGGGGCTTGGGGACCGAGGGGCTGTGGTTAGGTCGATAGTCACATAGCCCTGGAGTGCTCTGCTGATGGGGCTTGGGGACCGAGGGGCTGTGGTTAGGTCGATAGTCACATAGCCCTGCAGTGCTCTGCTGATGCTTGTTCAGTTTCCTCTAAGAGTTATGTATCGTGGATGGGGTTCAGTGGGACTGATGGCCATTTTGTCTCCTGGACAGTTATGAAGGATCAGGGAGGGAGATGGAGCTGGCAGCTTTCAGGAAGCACATCACAATGCCTTTCTAATGGCCTCATCTGGAAACTAAACCACACCGTCAATATTTGGAGACGCAGTGTGTGATGATAGATTATAGAGCTACACAAACACAGGGGAGAGGGAGGGAGGGAGGGAGGGAGGGGGAGAGGGAGAGGGAGGGAGGGAGGGAGGGGGGAGGGGGAGAGAGAGAGGGAGGGAGGGAGGGAGGGAGGGAGGGAGGGAGTGGGAGAGAGAGAGGGAGGGGGAGAGAGAGAGGGAGGGAGGGAGGGAGGGGGGAGGGGGAGAGAGAGAGGGAGGGAGGGAGGGAGGGAGGGAGGGAGGGAGGGAGGGAGGGAGGGAGGGAGGGAGGGAGGGAGTGGGAGAGAGAGAGGGAGGGAGGGAGGGGGAGAGAGAGCGGGAGGGAGGGAGGGAGGGGGGAGGGGGAGAGAGAGAGGGAGGGAGGGAGGGAGGGAGGGAGGGAGTGGGAGAGAGAGAGGGAGGGGGAGAGAGAGAGGGAGGGAGGGAGGGAGGGAGGGAGGGAGGGAGGGAGGGAGGGAGGGAGGGAGGGAGGGAGGGAGTGGGAGAGAGAGAGGGAGGGGGAGAGAGAGAGGGAGGGAGGGAGGGAGGGAGGGAGGGAGGGAGGGAGGGAGGGAGGGAGGGAGGGAGGGAGGGAGCAAGAAAGAGAGAGAGAGAGGGGGGGGAGCAAGAGAGAGAGAGAGAGAGAGGGAGCAAGAGGTGGAGAGATTGAGAGAGAGAGAGAGAGGGAGGGAGATAAAAAGAGAGAAAGAGAGGAGGATAGTGATCCCAGGTAAACAGGGCTTAAGGAACATCTCACTGAGTGGGCTTATAGGGAGAAGGGAGGGGGATAATGTAAAGCTCTCTCTCCTTAACTCAAGGATAATGTAGTCATCGGGACAAAGTGTATTTCAAAGTGTGTGTCCTCCTCAGTTGTCCTCCTCAGTTGTCCTCCTCAGTTGTCCTCCTCAGTTGCTATCTCTCTGTGGCTGTGTGACATCGGCTGCCTCTCTGACTGTCCCCGACTCTGTACCCTTTACCTCTGGTCTGTCACTGGCTGGCTGACTGGCTGGCTGACTGGCTGATTGGCCGGCTGACCGGCTGTTTGGCCGGCTGACTGGCTGGCTGATTGGCCGGCTGACTGGCTGGCTGACTGGTTGATTGGCCGGCTGACTGGCTGGCTGACTAGTTGATTGGCCGGCTGACTGGCTGGCTGACTGGCTGATTGGCCGGCTGACCGGCTGTTTGGCCGGCTGACTGGCTGGCTGACTAGTTGATTGGTCGGCTGACTGGCTGGTTGACTGACTAAGTGACTAGCTGATTGGCTGGTTGACTGACTGACTGACTAGCTGATTGGCCGGCCGGTTGACTGACTAACTAGCTGATTGGCCACAGTGTCAGGTCATCAGGACATGTCAAACCAGCCCCCCCCCCCCCCCCCTCTCTCTCTCTCTCTCTCTTTGAAAGGCTGCAGAGGGAGGGTAGTGTGTGATGGGGGGAGTATAGGGAGTTAAACTGTCCATCTAGAATCTCTGTTTATTCCTGTGAGCTGGTGACAGTGATGGGACCCCTTTGGGACATGCCACAAAGCCCTCGTTCCCTGTCCTCCCCCGTCTCCCCTTCCTCATCAGGAAGACTGTCACTCACAGCACTTTGGAACCAGTGACTCAGCAGTCTCTGTATCTCTATGGGCCTGGGGTGTGTGTGCGTGTGCGTGTGCGTGTGTGTCTGCATTGGAACGTGGCTGTTACTGGCACTTTCGCCGGGGCGAAGGTTCAGGTTGCCATAACAACGAGAGTGATTGACATCCCCTTGCCGATGCAACGAGCAGCGAGCTGAGACCATCGAGCTGAGCCCAGGTCCCTGGAGAGGTCGTAGGTCGTAGAGCAGAGGGCAGCGAGACATGACAGAGCAGGTTACAGCCAGTTCAGCTGCTACAGGGATGTGACTATGACTGTGATGCTCACTGGTCTGTGAGGACCAACCAACCACTGTAGACAGAATCCCTGGTCTGTGAGGACCAACCAGCCACTGTAGACAGAATCCCTGGTCTGTGAGGACCAACCAACCACTGTAGACAGAATCCCTGGTCTGTGAGGACCAACCAACCACTGTAGATAGAATCCCTGGTCTGTGAGGACCAACCAACCACTGTAGACAGAATCCCTGGTCTGTGAGGACCAACCAACCACTGCAGACAGACAGAATCCCTGGACTGAGACTAGAGAAGGACAACATGAGACTAGAGAAGAACAACATGAGACTAGAGAAGAACAACATGAGACTAGAGAAGAACACCATGAGACTAGAGAAGAACAACATGAGACTAGAGAAGAACAACATGAGACTAGAGAAGGACAACATGAGACTAGAGAAGAACAACATGAGACTAGAGAAGAACAACATGAGACTAGAGTCGAGAATAGAGAAGAACAACAGGAGACTAGAGTAGAGACT